>NW_015173136.1:436578-471765 GCF_001447785.1 Gekko japonicus
GGCTTTACGTAGCACCGAGTCCTTGTCATAAATGCCCCACGTAGCTTGTAGTACTGAATCAAGCAGACAGTCCCCTGCAGTCCGATTCCAAAGTGCATAAAGCCTACTGTCCAAGCGCGTACCCAATTCTAGCGACCAGTTTATAATGGGAGATTCCTCTTCTAGTTCTAGAAAGTATAAGCAATCCAGTGTTAGTCATCCTAAATGGAATGCAAGAAACCTGCTACTCTTTAAGATAGTAGTTACATGAACAGGGCTAGGGAAATGCAGTTCATTTTAGTGACTATTTTTTAGTAAATCTAAGAGAAAAACATGTATTCACACTGAACTAGCAACATGCAGCAACATGCCACTGTACACATGTAGAGCATAGATGAGACCACTAGGCTGTCTCTACTGGCTTTCTGTTGGCACAAGAGACAGGAAGGGCAATCTCACCAAATTGCTCTCCTCACTGCAGGTAATTCTGCTTTCTGTCTACTGTGATTATCCCTTACTAGCTATTTAAAGCAAAGATCATACCGCTTACCTTTTTGAACATCCCTATCAAGGACTTCATCAAATAATTTCTCTTGGACAGTTGGTGGCAAGTCTTCAATATCTGCAAAACCAGAGAATTCTACCAGCATGACAAATGGCTTAAGTATATAATTCACCTAACACAGGCTTGAGCTGCAATTTTTACAATACTGACTTCACACATTACTTTTCCACTATTACATCACGATGGTTTACTGATTACAAGAGAATAGGTCTTACCAACAGGCGTCTGCCTAGCAGAGCTTACAATTAAAAATATGGAGTCAAAGGGAGAGAGGGAGGTAGAAGCAGGAATAAACAGGAAACAATAGACATAAATTCCCCTTATGTGCTTAGATTTCATTTCTGTAGGTGACAAGGACTAAGGGGTTTTGCCAAAGGCTCAAGAAAAAAGACGCATTTTGTGGATGGTTTTGAAGGAAATGAGAGAAGTGGCCATCGTGAAGGTATTCTGACAAGTAGTGCCAAGTACTACACAGAAATTACATGTCATTGCCTCAGCAGAATTATGCTCGTAAATGCATGCTCTGCCTTAGATACATGGGTCAGACAGTCATCCAATCAGTGCATCCATCTATAGTGAGGGATACCGGAATGGACTGCCTACCCATAAATTCATCTCTGTACAAAAATGCAGAAACTACTTAATATATAAATATATGAAACTGTGTCCTGGCTACCCAGGGCACTTCTAGATAAAATAAGGTTAAAGATAAGGAAACTAGTTTCATTCTCTATTGAAACCATGTTCTAGTAGTCACTACATTATTACTTCAAGTAATACAACCCTTACTCTCTTTCTCCAGCTCATTCCACTTACCAAGCAAGTAAATTAAAATCAGTTAGAGGCGTCAGATTGTCTGTTTTGCATTACATGATCCAATGAATCAGAACAAATTGAGTACAAAATAAAGAGGTGGGGGATAGGAATGCTTTCATTTTCAAAACTTTAAAATATAGCTAGGACCACTTCTTAAAAATACTCCCTTTGGCATCATCAAGTAGTACTCTATTATAACTACAGTACAGTGATTTCATGTTTATGAATCACTACACCCAAAGTTATGAAAAAGGTTTGTAAAACCTAAAGATTCAAGGCAATCACAGATGATATACTGCAGTAAAGGAACCGACTGCTACATGCAAGTTCTAGAATATCTCAAAATTCAAAGCAGAATTACAGCATCCTGTCAATTTGCTAGGACACGTCTTTTATAGGGTAGTCATAGTTTGAATACCTACACTACAATATAGTTCACATGATCATTCAAAATCCAAGTCACTATCCCAATTAGAAAAGCGGGCAATTCGTGCCAAAACAGGCCTAGGGCGGGGGTTGGAAGAGGATCCTGCATACAGATACAAAGTATGCAAAAAAAAAAAAAAAATCCCTAGTCTTCCAAAAAATGGTGGGAGGCTGGAGCTGAGCATGGTAGCACTGAAGTAGTGTATACCCACTACCCCTTAAACCCCAGAGTTGAAAGCTTAGGTCCTAGAGGCTGAAGGAAAACAAGTGGCAGGTCACTGGCTTCCCCTCAGTTTGCTGTGTAAAGCAGGAGGGACACTTGTGGTCAGAGGATACGCACCCTTTAGACTGCATGAATGAATTTCTAATTTTTAAAATTTATTTTCACATGAACAACCCTGACTCTAGTATAAGATAATGCCAGCAGGTGTCCAACCAAGACCTGGTGTGAATGCATACTGGCTCCAAACTTGGCCAGCAGTATTTCAGACTTCTTCTGTCTTACCCTGCATATAAAACAGCCCCTAGAAGTACCAAGCCTCACCCTCCTCCTCCAATGTACAGCTCCAGCGAAGAATTTTTCTTCACTTTAAAAAGGACCATGGAGGAAATAAAGGACTTGATCTTGGAACAAGGCTAAGGCTGTAAGCACAATACAAGATGATCTGTTTATGACACTTCAGAACTAAAACAAAACTTTTCCTTCAGTGATTCATGAAATCAGGTGGTTGTCTTGGGTACTAAAAACAATAATCCCTGAGTAACAGGCTTCCCATCTCTTTAGATGGATCAGGGGCCAGCACAAGTCAGATGCTTGGTCAAAAGCTCTTGTAAAGTACAAATATTTTGCTCAGTTCCTTGCCTGGATCTAAAGGAGATGCCATTTGTCGAAAAAGGCTTCCTAACGGATCACCTTGGCCCAATATTCATATATATGTGGACATTTCATATGGCACTGCTGTCAGAGCAGTATACTTTCAGATACACATTTGAGAAAGGAATGCAGTGTAAAAGACTGCCATGAGCATCTGACTTATGGTGATTTCTGATCTAACTAAGGAGATCCAACTAGACCAGGGCAAGTAAGTATTGTAGCGCCTGGACAGGGAGGGTAAGGCTCTTCCTTCTCCTGCTGCTCTCACCTCTTCTCCACCCTTACTCCCACAATAGTGAAGCTATTTTTGACTGGTTCCACATTTTAAAGTTGAAAAGCAATATTTAAAAACAAAATATTGTATTCAATTATTTTCTGTTTGAAATGCTGCTTTAAGTGTAGACCCTTTTTAATATCCCATAACATTTAATAATGGGGGCTAATGGAGTGGATGCAGGCTAATGAACTGAAGCTTAATTTCCAACAAGACAGAAGTGCTACTGATGGGCAGGAATCTGACCTGGGATTTAAGGTATCACCCATTCTGTGTGGGGCAGCACTCCCCTTGAAGGAACAGGTCCCTAGTCTGCGGGCGATCTTGGACTCAAGCCTACTGCTGGATAAGATGGCAGCTGTGTGCCCAGGAGTGCCTTTTACCAACTTTCACTGGTTAGCCAACTGTGGCCTTTCCTGGAGAGAAAAGATCTGGCCACTGTGTTGCATGCCCTGGTTATATCTAGATTAGATTACTGTAATGCACTCTGTATCGGGCTGCCCTTGAGATGTGTTTGGAAAATTCAGTTGGTACAGAATGCTGACTAGAGTGGGTTGTAGGATGTTGATTAGAGTGGGTCGTATCCCTCCAGTCCTGGTTCATCCAATTTGGTTTCCAATTTGTTTCCAGGCACAATTCAAGGTTTTAACCTTCAAAGCCCTATATGGCTGGGAATCAATATACCAGAAGAACCTTCTAATCCCTTATGAACTTGCCCAAACACTACAGTCATATTTAGAGGCCCTGCTTCAGAGGCCCCTGCCTTCTGAGATTAGGTAAGTGGCAACCCAGGAGAGAGCCTTCTCGGTCACGGCACCAAAGTTCTGCAAATTGACTGTCCCCTTCTGTTATCATCTTCTGCCAGCAAGTGAAGATTCTGTTTTGTTTTGTTTGGCATTCCCTCAATGATCCCTCTTTCCTAGCCAATGTTTTTGTTTTGTGTGTATTGTAACTCTTTTTAAAATTGTTTTAATGGTATGTGTTTAGGAGAGGGACTTATTTTATCATGTACGTTTTAAATCGTTAGCTGCCTTGGTGGCCCTTGTAAGGGTGGAGAGGTGGGATACAAATTCTATACATGAATAATAAAAATATAGGATAAAAGAAGAGCGTAAAATATACAAACCATGGGTTCCACACAAACACACCCATGGATCTACGCTACACTTTATCTGCAACTGAATCTGCCTGGTAAAAGTTAACTAATTCAGGTGTATTCAGATAGTACAGAGTATCCAAATATTGAGAATCTCAAGGTTGTGTGATGGTTGTTCTTCAAAGTGAAACATTATCATCTTTCAACTGAGAGTAGGTTTGCTAATTAGGTGTGTACATACTTCTTACACCTCCTCCCAACATATTGCTGGAAACAGAAATCCATCTATATACCCCGCAGTATATGCCCTTGCCCACTCACAAAAATCTACTCCAAGGCAGCGCTTTCTGCGTTATTATTTTATGTACAAGCCAGAGTTGTGAAGCTACAGAAAAACTTTCCAGCATCACCTATGTTCAATCTTTCCAGCATACACACACCACACACTTAAGGGGCCACTGGAGTCCTACTGCAACTTTACAATAATTCTGTGACTTCTCTAATCCCACTGTCCTTTAAGTAAGCCTTCCATCTCACCAGGAGTAACAGCATGGAGGAAAATTAGCCAGAGGAGGAGGAGGATATCATTGCGGTATCTAATAGTAAACAATATCTTAGGCGTATGTAGGTTACCAGAATATTAATGGCTTTAAGTATTTCCATGGCAGATGATATATATCAATTAAGTTTCTTATTGATAAATGACTGTGAAGACATTTGATCACTGGAAAGCTAATACTGTTACAATTTTGAGAACCGATTATACCAGGAAGAGTTAGAAAAGATAAGCAATTGGCAATTTCATGAACCTTCCACTAAGGGCAGATTAGCAGAGAAAAACGTGTCACATAATTTACCTGCAGGTAACGTAAATGTTACAAGGTCAGTTAGAAAATAGCAAGCAAAATCTCCCTTTCGTTGATGAAGAGAGGCAGCAATTTCACGCCGGATTTGTTCAGTAAGCTCTGGGCACACCATGGCTGGAATGCACTTAGCCGCATGTTGGGATACCTATAATGCAACATATAAACGGATGTATTACCTTACAGAGAACTGTAAACATCTGAGTAATATCAGCATCCAGTAAAAGTCAATGTATTATGTGGCGGGAACTTAAATACAGAACATACATAATCACAACACATCTGACAGATGTTGTGATACCATTAGCTTAGATGGCTTTCCCCACAGGTGTACCGATACATCCACTAAACATTTGTCCATCAGTGGCTCTTAGCTATGGCAACCAACTGGAATCTCATATTCTGAGGCACTGTTCCTATGAACACCAGTAATAAAAAGGAGAATATTACATGACTAGTCAAATGATTGTAACAAAGAACAAACGAACAAGAATATTACTATGACTGGGAAGACTGAAAATCAAATCATGAAGACGTCTTGAAAATAGGATAGTGGAGTACATGGACCCCAGTCTGATCAAGTAGGGATCTTTTTTTGTAGAACGTGAAAACAATTCCATGCAAGTAAACAAGCACATTCAGAATAAAGGGTTTAGCCTTTTAAACATAGGAGAGCATCCAAAATTATTGGGACGGATCCAACTATCCTCCAAGGAGCCTTCCTCCAATCTAAGTTTCTCTTCCCGCAGCCTAAATTGATACAGTCACTTCTATTACACAATTCTACTGCAAGTCTAGACAAGGCAAAGATTGTGTTGATCTGAATCAAGGCATTTAGAACAATGATTTAAACTACCAAGAAAGAGAGACAGATTTAAATGATTAATGCAGTACTTGTACTTCAGATATTTCCTGTGCAAAACTAGCCCAGGTCTTGTATCAAGCTATATTACAGCAATAAGACAAAGTGAATTGTACACACAAACACACACACATGTACATTCCCTCACACATAAAAATTGTATTTTAAGAACTTATAAACCAAGTCCCTAGAGCTTGCCAGAAGAAAGAAAAAGTTTATTTAGAAACTCAGCACTGGAAATAAAGTAACATACACATTTTGGAAAAGAGAAGCCACTATATTAACTCGCCCTCTAGAGCAACTGCTGTTGCTTGAAGTGAATAAAATTAGTTCCACATATCATCTCATGGCAGCATAGTACATGACGGGAAATACTATTCATATATGTGGAAGCAACTAACTTCTTCTCATCTGAATACTATATGAATAAATAAGAATTATTAGCTAGATTAGAATCATATCTTAAATTAAGAAGACGTCAAACAACAAGTTACTGCTTTGTCTCTAGTCAAGTTTCACGTTTGATCTAACTGTCTACAACACTGGCTTAGCCCATTCCTGGGCCTGTTTGTGGATGATTATAATGGAATGAAGATGCTAGTGTCTGAATCAAACTACCAGTTATATCATATGACCTGGTCAATATCACAGCTCAATATCACATGTCAATTCTAGCACCAAACACAAGTAGGCACTGAACTGGAATTTTGAGTTCAGAACCCATGTTGTTTATGTATATCTTATTTTAATGTATAAATAATAATGTATAATGTATAAATAATGTATTCTATAATGTATTTTATAATGTATATAATGTATAATAATGTATTTTAATGTACAAATAATAGTTTTATCAAAGAAGCTGACCTATGCAAAATCATGAAAGGTTAACTGAAATACTCTATGAATATTATGTAGCAGCAGCAATTTGCATGTCATTATTCCATCAGGCTTGCTTTCTTTAAAATAATGATTAGTTCAGAAACATGCAATCCTCATGGCAAAGACAAATACACGTAAGAAGCACTTAAAAAGTTGTTCTTTGCTTCATAGAATGTATATAACTGTCACATAGTTTTAACTAATTAGAACCATTAACTTGCTCCAATCTACTTTGCAAATCAGCATTGAGATTTGAATGGTATTTATATTATTGCACATGAACCAAAACAGAAATAGTCTCAGTTAAAAATCAAACCACAACAGAATCAGAGAGTGTAGCAGGCCAACTCTTTTACCCCACATTTGCCTTCTGTATATTTGATGGATCTCCTAATAACTCTGAAGACTTATTCTAACACCTCTGGTTCAACTTGAAGTTTTAGACAAAAAGCCAAAAGTGAAGGCTTCCTCACTTCTCTCACTGATCAAGTAACTTCTGATTATGTTTTAATTATTTCGTGGATTTGTGCTTCTACTGAACTCCCAGAAAGGAACATATTGGCAACATGAAAACTTACCTCTGTAAGTAGAATTGCTAACATGTCTTGCCTCTGAAAACGTATAGCAAGATGAACAAGTGTGTATCCCACATCAAAAGCAGAAGGGCGATTTAGCAAACGTACTTCATCTGCAGTAAGCTGCCGTGCAATATCTCCTCCTGATGACTTGTATGCTTCAATAGCAGCCAAGTCACCTTCTACAACACCTAGAGACATGGAAGATAACATTATGGGTCAAATTACCATTTTCCATACAATTTTACACATTGTACACTTGGAACTCTGATTTCAGAGAAAAGTTTGAGCTGTTAGTCACAGTATCAGATTACACATAGATCGTTCACAGCACTTTGCTGCAATGAACCTAAAGGTCAAAGCTTATTCAACACCAGCCCATAAACTAGAGGACTAAATAAATAACAGACCTCATGTGTTACTTTCACTGTGTCCATGGCATGGTCGTTCTAGATAAGGAAATAAGGAACTGCAATACTTACATGGTCACTATGGAAGGACTTCATGTATGTGAATAATAAAATTACTTTGTTTATAGTTCTTCCTACCTACACAAACACGCAACAATCTCACCTAAGGGCAAGTGATGGACTCCACAACCACTCCTCCACATTCCACATCCTTGAGCAGTGGGTCAAATGTGTCATATTTGAACATGTGTATCAGAGACCACATGCCGGATTTGCTTATGGCACAGATTCATCAGTGAACCTGTTCAGTAGATGAACTTAAGCTTGTTCATTTAACAAAAGCGATCAGACTGTGAGCCAACCAGGAATATATTCAGACTTCACTGAGCAATTTGAATAGGTGCCAAACATTTAAGTGCAGCTGCCTGTTGGTCAGAAGAGGACTCACAGCTGACTGCGGATCAGCTGAGAGAAACGTTCTGAGCCACTCCACCTTCTCAGCAAAAAAAGCTACACAGTGATGTCACAAAGGAGAGCTCTTCCCTCCCCTTGTAAACTAGGCAGGAAGAGAAGCAATGCTTTTGGAGAGGAGGAGCTGGGAAGAGACAGATGCAATACTTGCAAAGAAAACAGCTTTGAGTTGGGAGAAGAAAAGAAAAGGAGGTGGCCTCCTGATCACCCCCTGGCCTACTGCCCAAAATCTGCTGCATCTCAGCAAGTGTGCAAGGCAGCAAAGTCTCCGGGAAGGGAGATCAGAAGAACCAGACTTCCGGGTGATCAGCTGGAAGTGGCTCCTGATTCCCCCCCCAAAAAAAACCCCTTTTTCTATGCACAGAACAAAATCAGAAGATCATAAGCCAGCTCCAAGCAAATCTCTCATTTGCTGGGAGTTGGATTCTGATGGCTGCAAGTAGCAAATACACAAAAACAGGTTGCAAAGAGCCAAATAGCCCACTGGCTACCAGATCACCACTGGCAAGCAGGACACCGAACTGGCAGGTCTTTGAGCACCCCTACTGATGTCCAGAAAGAAGCACTTTGGAAGACTCATAATGCTGAAGCCAATATCCTGTTTGAGAGCACCCAGAAAACTTGCCTATGACAATATATTAGTGGAATATAATCTATTGTAAAATGCATAAAGGTTATCACTCCACAAATCTGAGGGGCTCAAAATAGTTCATTCTACCATTCTATATTATATTACCTCAACATGCAAAAGAAAGGGCAAGGACAATAGCTATTACAACTATAACCCAGTTCACACAAAACTTTGACAAGCACTACTCTAATATGGAACCATGGGATCACATCTTGGTCTTGGAAAATGGTTTTGGCACACAGCCCAAACACATGGTAGTAACTCTGCAACAAACTGAATGTGCTTTAGAAGAATATTGATGCTTATGGGGACCCCATTTTGATCCCTGTACATGTGCATTTCTTAGTATGGACATGCAATGAAAGATGGAGTCTTATCAAACTAATATCAAAATGGCAGTGAGTCACACTGAGGGCATGAAGAAACGTAGGGCAGCTTCTCCATCAATCATGCAAAAGCCCATTTCCAGTGGAAGTCAACAGGAAGACAATTTCCCCAAGGACTTTAGAGTCTCCTCCTTGGTCATTCAGTTTAATTCAGTGCCACAAATATTCAAAACAAGAAGCAATGGGCTGATCCCAGCTATTCCCCACCACCACCTATCTTAATGGTTGGACAGGAAGGTTTTTGCCCTGACTCAATTATGTAAACCTCCCGAAAAGAATTTTTCCAATACTGTATTGCAAATAAGGAAAACTCCCTTCCACATTGTTGATAAATACTTTCTTTTCAACCTAACCCATCTCTAGAGAGAGTGAATTTTTATCGATCCCTCATCCCCATGCCAACACCCTTTCCCCTCCCTTCTATTGGCAAAAGTGTGTAAAAAGCTACCCCACAGCTCCAATTTTTGGGGTAGGCAGTTTGGAAACCATCCAGTTAGCCCACCTTTACAGTTGGCTTCTCTGCTTCTCCACCAGCTTTGCTGCCATTTCTCCCACCTGGTCAGTTCCACTCTCCTAGAGCTGCTGCTTCTTTGTGATGGCCAGGAACAGGCTCATCTGCCCCCCTTTTTTTAGTCCCCCCCCCCACTGGCAGACAGCTTGATAGGGAAAGGCTTCAGATATTTTACTAATGCTTTTGTTTTTCCATTCTGTAGAACTGCCATTCACTCTGCAAAAAAATAGCCTTTTAAACTTATTTTCTCTGCTAGCTAAATAAAAACCTCTTATTTTGAAATCTTATTCTCCCTCATTCTTTCAAGTATTGGTCTGAATCTCACCCTCAGTATACATAGGGTTAAAGACCTCAATATTTAATACCCCACAATATAAGCGTCTGTGTCGTGACAGCGGACCCCTTTGCTCATTTTGCCTGCATGTGCATAACGATTTGGGTAACAATATGTTTCATGGAGGTTGAAAAACGGCTACAAGACTAAGGAAAACAGAGGATTTCCATCTTACTTGTTTCTATGATCCATTTCTAGTCTGTGGTTTCTTATGGAAAGCATTTTAGGTTGTTGAATATTGTATATTCCGGTTTTACAGCTTGGATTTAATATTTATCATTCTTACATTACTGTTTTTATGGTTTTACTATACTGTTTTTCTTTTGAGAGCTATCTCTTTCTAGACTCAGGAGAGGCAGTATATCTATATTCTAAAAAAATAAATATAAGGTAAGGCCCCATTCAAGCTTGTCTATCCTCTCTTCTAGACAGGAATCGGTTCTTAAAAGTTCAAGCCTGTCACTGGAAAAGTGGCATATAAATGTTCAAAATAACTAAGTGGTGGCCTCTTGAGCTAGGAGATGCTAAATAAGTTCTGAATAAGTGAATCCCTATCAAGTCAAGGATAAGGACATAAATGTGGTAGACTATATTTGATTTAGAAGCAACTTTAAAAAACAACAACAACATAACCTTTGTACCCTTTCTTGCATGTGCCAGCAGGGCTCTCAGAGTCCATTGCCATCTGACTGAAAAGGATACACTTGATAAATTTATGCACGATATTTCATTCAAACGCCAATGACTGAGTATAATATTTTTCCTGGAATGTACATCAAGGAACTAGTAGTTCTGATACAGGAGAACAAGGGTTTCCTCCTTCTGAGGAATGTAGCAACTACTAAGAAGAAGTTCATAAACACTCGGGATATGAAAGCAAATGGAAGTGGAATAAACAAATGGGCAAAGTGCCAGAATCTTGGCAATGGGAGGACCAAACAGGATAGGCAAATACATACCAAACTACAATGAGCCAACTATGAAAGAAGCAGCAAATTCTTTTTATAAGATTTCTCTGGCCTCTAGACCAAAGGGAACTCACTCGCAAGGATGGAAGCATGCTCAAGCTGCTTGAGTCTGGAAGGAAGATCAACTGGGGAAATGGAGCAACACTCTTTTCAAAAAGAGAAGTGGCAATGCAACACTGTTCCTTTATTCGTACTGGTCTAGGCAATTCAAAACAGAAATCACTTCTCAGAAATGTAAGCACAAGGCTAGTCATCGTCTGTAACCTGAACAGACTAAAACTGATCTCTCCAGTATCCAGAGAACAGCAGTTTTTCAATTATAAAACACTGAATAGGGCCCAGTGCTAAACTTTTCATATTAGCATTTCACTTTAAAAGTTAAAGTAACAGTGATCAACCACAAATTCGGGGTTTTTAGTTTGATGTATGTGGGGAGAACACAATACACATGTTCATTCTTCCTAGGGGACTGTATCCACTGATTAGAAACTGGGTTTTCAGCTCCTTTCAGTCATGATTGTGGCATTCTTTGGCATATGAGGTTTCTTTTAAACACAGGTTACAGTTAACTATGACTGGACCTCCTTTAATTGTCAAGAAAAGGGGAAGATAAAAGAAGCCATATCAGGTTCCCAGAGCGCTAAAGATGGCTCCAAAGTGGCCAAAGCAAGCTAGCCCAACTAACTGCCTTCACCTCTCTCCTGTCCCAAGACGTATGGAAGATTCCTGTTCTTGGGATGAGCATACCCATGGGGCCTGTCTCACATGAGGCTTAGGCACAGTAACTGTTACTATAAAGGTCGCAGCTACCACTAGATATCACTACAATTTGGAGCCCACTTGCTGTTTGCTGCTACTGTGGAACTTTATGAGCAGCCATCAAACAGACACAGTGACCAGGACAGACTCCTTCCACAGTACATGGGCAACCACCTCCTGGCGTACAACATGACCAACAGCTGCAATGATCATTAATATCTACCTGCTCTGCTGCATGGTTGCCAGTTTTCTTGATCTAACCTAGTTCCTAACCTCTGAAAGCTGCTTAATTGACAGTTTAACCAGCACGGCTGGCCCCTCTTGTAGGGTGGCCTTTCTGTGCAGCCTGCAAAGCCAAGAGTTGCCAATCCCATTCATCTCTCTGGCTTTCAGATCTTTATACCTTATCCTGTTCAATAAACACATGGGTTGTTTCATAGCTGTGCCTGTTTGATAGCTAGGGCTGCCAGCTCTGGGTTGGGAATTACCTGGAGATTTTGGGAGTAGAGTGTCAGGAGGGCAGGGTTTGGGGAGGGTCCTCAATGGGGTATATTGCCATAGAGTCCACCTTCCAAAATTGCCATTTTTCTCCAGGTGAACTGATTTATGTTGTCTGGAGATCCACTGTAATCCCAGGAGATCTCCAGCCATCACCTGGCAGTTGGCAACCCTACTGATTAGTTCCCCAACCACCTGCTCCCAAGTTACCTCAGCGATCTTCAACACAGGATTCACGCTGGGAGGAGTCAGGGCATCATCCACTATCTGCACAGTTGTGCCCAAGAAAGGGGGCACACAAGGAGCATAGTGGGCAATACTGCAATGGACTCCAGTACAGTTACTATGCCTTGCCACCCCTAGAAGTTGAGTCTTTTAAAAACATCTTTTCCCCTCTGCAGAGTTAAGCACAGGATACTGACTAGTAGCATTATGCCTTGACTTCAGCCAGGGTTTAAGATTAGGCTGCCAATTTAGAGTGAAGGTCATTCTCTGAATTTGTAAAAAAATATGGCTAAAACCATTTATATCGAATACCACATTTACTAGAGATAAAAATAACAAAGGTGGTTTCATTTTATCAAATTATATCATCCCTATCTTTAGTATGTAGAAATCATGGCTGCACATCAGAATTTCTAATAACAAAGCTTGGATACTGTGAACACACATGATTCCTCTGAGGGCTCCTTGATGTAGAAGAAAGCTCAGTTTATTTTATAAACACTATTGTTACTGAGCATTCCCCACTATGTTGGTTGTTACTTTGAGATGTCAGTAAAAGATTTTATTAAGTGACAAAAGCTGAATTCCCAGATAACCAGTCCCCAATGGGAAGAATCTCTCTGAAGTAATCTCTCTGGCAAGAAGCCAGACAACCTTTTAGGAAAAGCTGTTATAGAATTAAAACACACATATATGTTCCCAAAGAGGGGGTTTTCACCTTTTCCCCTGAATATACAAAAAACTATTATAGCACCCACTGTTGATAAGAAAGCAACTGACAGACAGAAAAAGAGTAAAAAAACAGGTACTACAATTAAATTTGCATTTTCTTTCAAACAAACCTGATTCAGGCCCAAACTAAATGTTATATGCTAAATAGGGGCAGTACCTGCCCAACAGATTATTCTGAACCAGAAAGTTATTTCTAGTGTTGGCGTGGGGGTCACTTAACCATTTTACTCCCTTTTCCAACTCTCAAGTTGTCCTTCCAACATCTTCCCCACTCCTGATTCATCCTATGAGAAGCAGCTTTTGTGGCTGAAAGGTGGTCACTGGCCTACTGTCACACATATCCACATAACATGCAGTGTGAGCCTCAGCAGGGCAACTGTCACACACTTTAAGAAGTGATACTTGGACAAGTCATCACAATTTGGAACATTTCAAGCCATTCACAACCCATTAGCTAATGGCCCTTTGCACTAGGGATTTCATTTGTATTTCAATACCCTCCTAGCACCACAAAAACATGTGCATGCACTCACACTCCTCTACCTGGCATGCCAAACTACATGTCTAAGAAGGACTATGCTAAGCTTTAGAAAAGTGTGCAAGCAGCTAAAGGTGAAGAATTTATCTAAATTACATTTCACCTTTCCCCATGTGAAAGAAATATCAAAACTAGACAGATTTTTAAAGATCTGTAGAATGAACAGTGTCATTTGTTTGGCATATATTATTGCTGCTTGAATGCTCCAGGTTGCTTAAATCTGCTGGGGGAAGAGGCTAGCAGATTGGGTCCAGGAAAAGGCTCCCTGAGAGAGGGGGTGGTTGCCCCTGGCATGAAGCGGGCAGTGGTGTGTGCACTCCTAAACAAACCTAAGACCCAAGAGACTTGGGTAACTAAGTGTGCCACTCTTGAGCAAAGTGAACAAGCGGTGGATGGGTATCTTAAGGATTCCTGGATGGAGCAGATTGTTTCGTTATGTCCTAGTTTGGTTTCAGGCCTGGGTATCGGACTGAAACAGCCTTGATCAGCCTGGTGGCTGACCTGTGCTGGGAGATGGATGGGTGGAGTGTGACCCTGTTGATTCTCCTGAACCTCTCAGCATCTTTCAGTACTATTAATCATGGTATCCTTCTGAACTGCACTTCAGGGTTAGGATTGGGATGCACCCATTCTGCCATAGTTTCAGTACTACCTGGAAAGTAGATTTCAAAGAAGGGTGCTGGGGGCCTGCTGCTCTGCCCCTTAGCCCAGGCCTCTCACATCTTGTCCAACATGCTCTTCAAAATCTACTTGAAGCCACATTGTGACAGGGCATTTCTATCAACTGAGGGGACTCACACAGCCTTCTATGATTCTTGGGGAACCAGATTTATTTTAATCTATAGCCCTTCCCCTCAATTACCAGCCTTTCTAAAGGTAGCGAGTTTATAGGCTTTGGGTTCACTGCTGTGAGGTACGTTTTGTGGTACACCAGTAGAATACAGAGGTCACTGAGGCAGGAATTGTATATTAACTACAGAGAAGATTCGTTTATTTACAGATTGGTTTCCATGAACACATCACTAGCACAGGACTCCAGACAAACAAAAGAAAAACCTGGCCAAGGGACATTCATTTAGAGCAGTGGTTCTCAACCTGTGGGTCGCGACCCCTTTGGGGGTCGAACGACCCTTTCACAGGGGTCACCTAAGACCATCGGGAAACACAAATTTTCGATGGTCTTATGATAGCAACGAAAATAATTTTATGGTTGGGGTCACCACAACATGAGGAACTGTATTAAAGGGTCGCGGCATTAGGAAGGTTGAGAACCACTGATTTAGAGAGTAGTTTCAATTTTCTTTAACACTCCCAAGGATAAATAGGCTTTTACCAATTAGCCACTAGGCCTAACAACTGGGTACTCTATTCTCTGCCAGAAGTAGAGCCAAACCACTCTGCCACACTACCAAGCAAAGCTACCCTTCGCTCAGTCTGCTCTTTTCCCGAGCCAGACCCGGGCTCTCACTGCTCTCTCCCCTCAGGCAGAACTGAGCTGCTCTCATGCTGTGCTTCCCTCCAACATTCCACCACCACCCCTTCTCAACGGTGATTGGATGCTGGAGTAGCATTCCCATAGGCTCAAGTGAATGCCTGTTTTTCCCTTCAGGGGTAGGACAGCCTTCTGTCCATCACAGTCATCTGGAGATTTGGGCTGGGTTGTCACCAATAGGCAGATGACACTCAGCAGGTCCAAAAAAGCAGAGTCAAGAGTCAATCTATAGGTCGCAGGCTGAAAGGCAGGGTCCGGTGTTGTGGTCACAGAGTTCATAGGTTTGTGATCTGCACGTCTCCTGGTCTGATTTATATAGGTATTTCTTAATAAGCCTTATGTACAGCCATATGCTTGGAAGTGCTTCTGTATCTACTCACGACTGTTGTCAGCAAGCAACTGGCATCCAACCAAGAGCCAAACAAGCACTCTGTCTTCATGTCTGTAATTCTTGACAGAACCTCATCCATCACATTTTGACAGGCAGGGGTAAGCCCGATGGGCTGATTTCATGCAGCTGTGGTTCATCAGCCTCTTCAGAGTAAGCTGTGGGTGGCTCAGGGTCAGCTGCCTGCAATGAATCTTGAGGATCCTGTAACTCTAGCTAGCTAACCTCAGCTGATTCAAGGCTGGCTGCATGCAGCTCTCCAACTCCAGAGGAGTCTTCTGCCACACTGGACTCAGGCTGGCCCACAACACCAGGCCTCCATGAGTTTGATGGAGGTCAGGAAGGCTTCAGGGAGTGAGGCTTCTGTGATAGATCATAAGGCCTCTATGCAGAAGCACTTCTGGACCACCTGTCTGTTCACATATTTCAGGTCAAGAGCGGCTCTCCAGTCCTCATTTCTCTTGGGCAACATGAAAATATGGAGAAAACTCCTGAATGATGCTCACAAGAAGGAACTGGCTCTATTTCCTGTACCTTCAGAAGGTGATCGATCATGGCCATGGTCTTTAGTTTTTTTCCTTTCAGATAGATCTGGGGGACTGAAGGAAGCTGTATGGAAGGAAACTGTGAAACTCTATGGTGTAGCCAGACTGGACGGTTTGCAGAACCCAGTGGTCTGGCTGGGATTGAAGCCACTGGGTTTGGAATGCCTGTAGATGACCCCACACACACCAGAAAGTCCCCGGAGTACTGTTTTTCTTGCTTGGCCAGCCAATTGGATTTGTCAGACCTGGATAACTGAAACTGGGATGGGCTATTGGTGAGGGGGGCCCTTCAAAAGAAGCCTCTGGTGCTAGACCACTGGGACCACCTTTGATCTGGTCTGGTAGTGGGGACAAAAGGAATGAGAGGGGAAAGTTCTCTACGCAGACTTCTGGGTATGGCCTTCTGTTTATCTCTAGTCTCCATGGGGATCTTGTCAAGACAGTCCCCAAACAGCCTTCCACCCTTGAATGGATATGCCACTACTATGCACTTAGAATGTAGATCCGCTTGCCATGCACAAAGCCATAAGGTGTGCCCAGTTGTAGAAGCAGCTGCCATAGAGCACAATGTGAAAGTCACTGCATCAAGGGAGGCATCTGCCAGGAAGGTGACTGCCTTAAGAATGCAGTTGGCACCTTCTATTGCCACTGAGAATGAGTTGGACCAGCTTCCAGGAACCTTCTATTGCCCTTCTATTGTCACTGAGAATGAGTTGGACCAGCTTCCAGGACCACACAATGGCTGCTCTAGAGATTAAGGCTGAGGTAGCCGTTGCCCTGATGGACATAGCTGCAGCCTCATGAGATTTTCACAGAGCATAGTCTGCTTTTCTGTCCAATCTGTCCTTTATGAATCTGACATCATCCTCAGACAGCAGACCTGTGGACTGCAGTGCTGCAACCAGAGCATCCACTAGGGGAACCTGCAACGATTCCATAGCATAAGGAGCCAAGGAATAAACCTTTTGGGTAATATTTGGGAACTGCCAGATATAGGGTTAAGCCCATTCTCTTTTCATCAGCCTTTTGAACAAATCAGGGAAGGGAACTGACCTTTCTGAGGAGGGAGCCCTAGGGAAAAAAATTCTTTGTTCCCCTGAGGCCTGGATTTACTCACTGAGGGTTAGGGGTTTCTGCAAGGTCTAAGGCCAGGATGGCTTTGGATAAGAGGGACTGGTAGTCATCCACACTGAACAGGTGTGTGGAGTGTTCAGCAACTATGGGCTCCTCCACTGAGGAGAACTTTCCCTCCTCTCAGATTCTGACTGGGATGAAAGGCTTTCTTATCAGAGGGGCTGCGCCGAACCCCAGCCGGGGTAGCAGTGGAGGAGGAGGCTTTGCGAGCTGCCTTGGTGAGCCACTGAAAGCCAGGATCCTGATGGGATGAGACATGCCCCGCCCTGCACCCGGACCTTTTCCTTGGGGGCAGGAGAGGGTGGTCTCAGATTGGAGCGTTTGGACCCCTGAGATGGGGTGGGGAAACAGTGCTCTTGCATCCCTTACAGCTCTTCCCTCAAGGCTCTTTAGAAATACCTTAAACTCAACTAAGCAAGGATTCCACCTGCCTACCCCCTCAGAAGGAAGGGGGCAGAAACTGTACATTAACCCCTTGAAGATCTGTTCAGGTAGTCAAGGAGTCCATCTGGGTCATGGGGGTTCCCATGGAGGAGCCTGGCATGCCATCGTAACCCTCAAGGGCAGAACTGGCTGCCAAGAGACCCATTTGCACCTGAGGAGTTGTTTTCCCACTTTTCTATGGTGCGTTTTTTAAGAACTTTCATTGACTCAGGGCCTTCCTGGTTGGCTCTTGACTAGTCTGGCCAGGCAAGCTCTCTCCATGAGAAACAGATGGCAGAAGAGTGTCTGCTTCGTTCTCAGAAAGGAAACCATCCCTTCCACGTTCCTCCAAAGTCTCTGGGTCTCTTGCAGGGCCATTAAGAGAAGGGGGGCAGAGAAAAAAAAATCTGGAAGAGGAAGGAAGCAGCAGAGCCAAGAGGTGTGAAGAGAAAGAGGGACAGGCTGGAGAGGTCAGGAAACTGTCCCTCAGGTCTGAAATCACTTTAGAAGAAAGGTAGGTAAAAAACAGCAAAGAGCAAGCAGCTGGCAGGAAACAAACTGAGCCAGGATGATGCCCACCTGAGAGACGGGAAGTTGAAGAGTTTAGTCGTGCCTCCCTGAGCAATTGGTGGGAATCACCCATATCAAGATGCCCTCCTCCTCAGACTGAGAACAGTTTATTTGAGCAGGATAAACAAAAAACCCCACACTCATGCAATCAGAATCCTATTAAGCATGCACACAGCACCAGACATTGGAATGCCTACAATAAATGTAAATATTCCAAAATGCACATTCACCCCTGAGCAATGTAAGAACTCAAAAAGAAGGTCTTGGAATGGCAGAAGGCAGCAGAGAAAGATTATATTACCTATCCTGGATAAGAGTTCATCTGGGAAGAAAACCAAGTTATCAGGTAGCCTTTGTACCTGGTACAAACTAGGACATTTGGAGTTCCTAGGTGGGAGCAGATATAAACAAGAGTTACAGTAAAACCCAAATGAGAAAATCTGGTATAGGAATCCAGAAAAAAAGCATGTGAAAGCAGCCAAGCAAGGAAGGCTGAAAGCACAAGGGAGTGAAGGGCTCAGGAAATGCAGCATGGTAAGAACACCTCAAGAACCAATTACTGAGCACATCTTGGGGAGCCATTGAATCTTCCGGTACAGGAAGAATGTATGTGATCTTCAGGCGAACTCAGCAGACTAACTGGCTGAAGGTATGGCACAGGATACCCCCTTCTCATGAGAGCCTCTCCAAATAAGAAAAGGAAGGGAATGCTGTGGCAGGAAAGAAGGGTGTTAAAAGCAGTCAGTTACATAAGTAGGAATTAAACAAAGACAAGTAATACCAATAAAACACAGTACTTAATTAAAGGCTGATGGCAACAGAATTTCTTTTGGTACAAGAGAATACAGCAAGATCACAGTGCACTGTGCATAAGAGCACCTTGATTGAAGCAATATACCTTGAACAATTGTTTAAGAGCCTTCAGTGTGTGTGTCAATTTTCTCTGTAAGCTTCCATTGTGCTAGGGTACTTCTCTCTTAGCTTGCTACGTGCTTGGCAAGCTGGCTATTGTGACTACAGCACAATCTGGATAGGTGTTTCAGCTCCTACCTACTCTTCTGCCAACTCACCTCCTTTTATTCTATAAATAGGCCAATACTAGATTTGCACAGCCCTGAGTGCAACCAAAGACTGGGTGATCAAGAAAGGGAGGCAGAGACAGATGCCAACAAAATGGAGACTTAATAGTGGTGGAGAGTGCTATCAAGTCACAGCCGGCTTCCGGTTTTGGATTCACGGATTGGACATGTCCCATTGAGCTCTAATGTGGACGCTCCGAGGCACGGCGGAGAGGAGGGGACTCGGATGATTCTGAGGGGGGGCCCCCCAGAGCTCTTGTAGGGAGCTCTCTGCCTGGGGTGCAGAGGGGTACCTCTTCCAAGGTAACAGCCAAGGAATTGAGGCTCCTGCCGTCATGAAGGTCCTGCCATCATGAAGCTGTCATGGCGATCAGAGACGACTGCCAGGTGAAGCGGGCAAGAGATCTTACGTACTCGTAAATGTTCTGCACTTCAAATGCTACAAACTAGCTAAGCGCATCCCCCCCTCCAATGACGAGCCACTCGAGAGAACGGAGTTAACCTACAGGACAGAGCAGCGGGTGGGGAGGAATTGGGGATCCCCCCCTCGAAACTAAGTGGTGCCCAAGCGAAAAACTCGAAGGGAAAAAAGATACTGACCATGAGATACTTTGAATAAGGCCGAAAGGTTTAAAATAGTCCAAAGAGCATTCAAATCTGAGAACTTTCATTTTGATTCAAACAAACTTTATCTTGTATAAATAATGGCGGGCAGAGGGGAAAAGATGGTGCTGGAGAAGACACCCTTGGCTGGAACTACCCAGATAGCAACTCCTACTCGTATGACGGAAGTAGCTACTGACTTTCCTAGCATGTTGGCAACAGCGTTGCACCCCCTGCTGGATCAGATGTCTAGTATCAACAATAAACTCGATGGTTTCCAAAAGCAACTGATGGGAATTGACAAAAGGGTAGACGGCGCTAATAAAGCCATAAAGAAAATGGATGCAAAAACAACTGATATTAAGCAGAAACTGAAGGCAGTGGAAAAAGAGTGAATTTCAGACAAAGAACAACTTTTATAGTTTCAAATGGAAATATTAATGTATGTCCTACACTTCCAGGGTATCCCAGAGCAGAAAGCAGAAAACTTAAAGGAACTATTAAGAGAGGTATTAGCACCAGTGACAGAATTCAAACAGGATTTTCTGCAAAATGATATGGATTTTGTCTATCAAACTTATCCAGATTTTATAAAGAAAAACAAATTACCTGGTGAAAGATTTGTCAAATTCTCCAAAAGATCTACCACAGACACAGTTCTGAAAGCAACAACTGGGAAAACCATGAAAGTAAAAGGCGAAGAAGCGAGAATCTTGAAGGATATTCCATTTGAGATACAGAAACGAAGGCAACAATATCTTCTTTTCTACATAAAAATTCCATTCCCTACAGGTGGATATTCCCAGAAGGATTGATATTTAAACACAACAAAAAGAAGATGAAGATCAATTCTGCCCAGAAAGCTAAAGACTTTTTGGAACAACAACAAAATCTGACAGGAGACGAAGAAAAGAAAGAAGACAACATCCAAGAGGTAGATAAAAGCGATTCTGAATCAGAAGACAGTTCAAGCAGTTCTGGTAGTTCCTCTGAGGCTTCAGACTCAGAAAAAGTAGAGGCTGCTCCCAAATTGCTTAAAGTTAAACTAAAATGCAAGAAAAAAATGTGAAAAATAATTATGAACGTTTTAAAAAAACAAAAGATTGGCCTAGAAATTACTTAAAGTTTAGCAGTAATGGCTCAAGTTAATTTTGTTAAGAAAATTTTACTTACAGTATTGTATCTATATTTTGATATTGACTTAATGTAAGAACGTCATTTAAGAATGTTACTATTGTAGAATGATCCTTGACTTAATTCTGTAGGGGTTTTTTTTTAGTTATAGTGATTCCCTATTCCCCTTTCCTGTATATGTGTAGTAGATAAAAGCAATAAAAATTCTCGGGGGGGGGGGGTCGCAGCCAACATGGGGACCTTGTGGGGTTTTCAAGGCAAGATAAGTTCAGAGGTGACCTGCCATTGCCTGTCTCTATGTAGCAACCCTGGACTTCCCTGGTCTCCCATCCTAGTATAAACCATGGCCAACTTTGCTTAGCTTCTGAGATTTGATGACATCAGGCTAGCCTGGGCCATCTAGGTCAGACTTAGTACATAAAGCACAAATACCAAAATGCAGATTGTTATAGGTCAACAAACGCTGACATTTTCCATCTGCATTATGAAAAGATTTAGTGCAGACTTCCTCTCTACTGCAAGGGTAGAATTAACCTTGAGCAGGAAGACAATGTCAGTGTAGTATCTCATGTTTTAATGTGCCCTCTCTGCATCTCCATATGGTTAACACCTAACACAAAGATATTTTGAAATCCAGGCAGATATGGGCTTGCCTATTCCATTTTAGTGGCACAGATCCACTAACTACAGAGCTTCACCCTTCAAAGGCAATCTTCAGGCTTGAGTATTTGTAGAGTTCATAGCATGATCTAATATTGCAACAGAAGCTGCACATCTACCAGGTAAGGAACAGAAAAATATAAATAGGCAAGTGACAAACCATTCAAGTCTAGGGCAATATGATTAACCTATTTGTTTTTCACTGCATTTTATACAAACCATGAAATTTTGGATAGAAAAATCTATCATGTATAAGCTACTTTCTCCAAAATATTGAAACTGAGCTACTCTCAGGGAAATTTCAGGACTGAAACTTCAGATTTTTACAGTGACTGCCACCAATCAAATAGGAGAAAGATGAGGATTGGTTTTTCCTAAATTTATTTTATGCATGTTACATATCCTGGATTACAGTTGCCAGACTCCAGCCCCCAGAACTACAATGACCATAAAATTGAAAATTTGGAAGGAATACTCCCTGCTGACTGCAGGGTCTACCCACCCAAATTTTTTTTACAGAAGTTCTGAAACCTTCAGCATTTTGGAGGTCTCAGGGAAGATGGAGGGCAGGGAAATCCTTTTGCATGGTATTGGATCCAGGCCTATCATTTTTATCCCAACCTTCCTCAAAGGACTGCAGGGTGGTAGTACAGATGGTTCTTTAATTACAACCAGCCAACATGGGGCTGCTTCTCAGTGGTCCAGATGGGCAACCTAGTGGGTAGATTCTAGTGGATAGTCATGGGAATCTATTCATCTCTGGTCTATGTAAATACTCAAGTGACAGACACTACCATTTCTAAAAATAATCCTGCAGCACAGTTTACAAGAACATAACACACCACCCACAAACTATACATGTATTCTTCCAACCTCTTAGTTCCCTGTTCTCAAAATTAGAAGCAAGCTTAATTTTCATGACAAAATTTCCAAGTCTGATCAGAGATCAGTATGGATCCACTTTACTACCAGTCACAGGGAGACCGATTCCCCCTCCATGCCAGGAGAATTTTGGTTCTTTAGTCTCAAGACAGCTGGAGCAGAGGAGAAAGGCACTCTGGCTTCTGTCACCAGGCTGACCAGTAAGGGCCATAACACAGTTTCATTAGTTTAATCCAAGCAAGATTATGCAAAAGGGACAATTAGCCTAGCTAAATTATTTTCTGCCCACTCCCCTTTTCTTTTGTGTCTCATCTTTTTGGACTGTAAGGTGGAAGAAAGGGCCTGACTCTCTTTATTCTAAAACACTTTGGAAGGCAACATAATTTTTGCTTTTTGTCCAAGTCATGGAAAACAATCACAACTCTTACAGCACTGTTCAAAAGCCTGCAAAAGGCTGGTTTTAACAGGGTATGTGGAGAAGCAGCTACAATCCTGTACGGGAATATAATATTTCTGCATAAAGATATTTACTATTAAAAGCCCAAATGTTTTCAGAAATGTGAAATGATCACACATCTGTGAGTTAAGTTACATATTATAGAGGCCTCCAAGCAGGCTTTCATGCTGTGGAGCTGATGCCTAATCACTGCTACCAAGGGAGTGGTTTTCTGATGGTTTCCCGTGGATTTCATTCATATGAGACAGGAGGACTGAAAATACATCACTGGTCAAGCTTATGACTGAATCGGTTCATGGATGATTTAACCACTTACAGTGACCTTTAAGCTAACAATAATGTGTTGAGAGCCTGACATACAGTGAACTTTAATTGGCTGAAAGGCCTGGCAGGAAATAACAGAAAAACATTCTCGGCCCAGTGTGAAAAACTGAGCAGTTGCTTGTGGGGGCAACAATAACAAAAAAGTTGAAGAAAAGCACAGCAAAGAACGAAGACTGTGATCTGACAGGGGGAGCTGCAGGGAAGACAAGTCTGACTCAGCTGAGGAACTGAATGATCCTTTCAGATCCACCACTGTGAGTAGTCCTGACCAGGGAAAACATTACTAGCCTCATTGCCTTCAAGATACAAAAAATCCACTGAAGTGCCCAACCAGAAAGATCCAAAGCAACACAAGCAAGGCTTTGAGAGCTATTTTGGATGGAGGCTAGAGAGAAAGGGAAACTTGCTATTTAACAGTAGCACAGAGATTGCTACCGTTCTTGGTTGTTAGTAATACTGGAGAAAATAAGGTGTACCTGAACAACAAATATACAGTTGAATATTTGTAACATCCTTTAAAATATTTAATTCATTAACATTTTATATCTTGTTATCCCCTGGTCATAGTGCCTGTTTACCTTCTACACCTAGTATAACTGAGCTACCAAAGTATAAATAAAAAGCTGCTTTGAGGGTAAGCTATGTTGTTGTTGTTCAGTCGTACAGTCGAGTCCAACTCTTCGCGACCCCATGGACCACATCACACCAGGCCCTCCTGTCTTCCATTGTGCTCTGAAGTTTGCTTAATTTCATGTTTGTTGCATCTATGACACTGTCTAACTATCTCATCCTTTGCCATCCCCGTCTTCTTTGACCTTCAATCTTTCCCAGCATCAGGGTCTTCTCCAGTGAGTGCTCCCGTCTCATTTGGTGGCCAAAGTATTTGAGCTTCAGTTTCATTATCTGGCCTTCCAGGGAACAGTCCGGGTTGATTTCTTTTAGGATTGACTGATTTGTTCTTCTTGCAGTCCAAGGGACTCTCAAGAGTCTTCTCCAGCACCATAGTTCAAAAGAATCTATTCTTCGGCGCTCGGCCTTCCTTATAGTCCAACTCTCGCAGCTATACATGACTACTGGAAATACCATTGCTTTCACCATGCGGACTTTTGTTGGCAGGGTGATGTCTCTACTTTTTATCATGCTGTTTAGGTTCGCCATTGCTTTCCTCCCAAGGAGCAGGCGTCTTTTAATTTCATGGCTGCTGTCACAGTCTGCGGTGATCTGGGATCCCAGGAACGTGAAGTCTGTCACTACTTCCACGATTTCCCCTTCTATTTGCCAAGGAGTGATGGGGCCGGATGCCATGATCTTAGTTTTTTTTTATTTTGAGCTTCAAGACCACTTTTGCGCTCTCTTTTACCCTGAGCAAGAGGCTCTTTAGGTCCTCTTCACTTTCTGCCATTAGAGTGGTATCGTCTGCATATCTGAGGTTGTTGATCTTTTCCCCAGCAATCTTAATTCCCGCTTGTGATTCATCCAGGCCAGTACCACTGTAATGCTGTTCAATTTAAGTACAGAGACACTGAAGCATGCTTCACTGGGGTTTTGAAGCAGAGAATCAAAAAGATTGCTTTAAAAAAATAGCTAGGTCTGACAGCCACCACAACCACCATGCTTGCCTTCAAAGCAAAGCACTAACAGAACTGTTTCTCACATGCAGCCTCCAGAACACAATCCTATTTAACTTAGGCTATGAACTAGTGACTGCATAGAACTTATTTTTGCCTCCCATCTAACGTTTAAAGCAAGAATGGAGACAAAGCTAATCACACAGGAGAAATTCTAACTAATTCTAGAAGAAAAAAATCTAGTTTGTTAGTTTATAAGCTACTAAAAAGCAAGAGGTGATGATTACCATGATAGCACTGATTTGCCTCCACTCCTCTCAGAATTCATAATTCATTCTCCATACCTAAAAGCAAGAAAACTGGATGCCTTTTTACATCCAGGATTATGTAAACACATTTAAACACATAAGGCATAGTTAAGCTTACAATTTAGCAACCAACATATGTATTATTGGTAAAGCAATCTTTTCATTCTTTACTTTAAACCTCCAATGAAGCATGCTTCCATGTCTCTGAATTTAAATTGAACAAAAGTGCAATTCTAAGCAAGTTACTCTGGTGACTACTGAAATCAATATGCCAGGATGGGAGGAAACCTACATAGGACTGTACAGTCAGAAGACTAATCCTCATTCCATGTATTCCAAGGGAAGATTTTTGAAAGTATACCTACATATACTTGTGTCAGTCATCAACAACCAGAAGTGATCCTACTCTGGTCCAGTTTACAAAACAGTCTGACTGACCACCTAGAAGAGATTCTCACTCACCACCATCAATTAAGTGGCTATTTGCAAGCCTAGAATAATCATCACATGTTATTACATTAGTCACAACCATCCTAAACAAGAAGTTAATAGTCATATGTTCTAAGAGAAGTGGGAACGCATTGTAGTAGAGACAGGTAATTTCACAAAAAGATATCCATTAAAATAAGAACTTTTTCTCTTTCCAGTGCCATTAAAGATAAAGATGTCCCACATCTCTACAGCACTCTATCCTAGGCTTCTAAGTGCACATTAGAAGCAGGAAACCAGCCAGGGAGGCAGTGGGGCCCTTGGATGACCAAGGGGTAAAAGAGTACTGAAGGATGATAGGGAATTGCCTAGAAGCTGAATGCATTTTTTGCCTCTGTCTTCACTGTGGAAGATGAGAAGTGCTTGCCCACTCCAGGACCGCTGATTTCAGGAGGGGTGTTAAACGACCTGAGTCAGATTGAGGTGACGAGAGAGGTCCTACGACTGATAGCTTAAAAATTGATAAATCATCAGGCCTGGATGGCATACATCCGAGAGTTCTGAAAGAACTCAAATGTGAACTTGTGGATCTCTTGACAAAAATATGTAATCTTTTGTTAAAATCTGCCTCCATTCCTGAAGACTGGAAGGTAGCTAATCTCACTCCCATCTTTAAAAAGGGTTCCAGAGGAGATCCGGGAAATTATAGGCCAGTCAGTCTGACGTCAATACCCAGTAAGTTGGTGGAAATTCTTATTAAGGGAAAGAATTAGTAGCACATTGATGAACAAAAACTATTGAGGCAGACTCATCATGGGTTCTGTAAGGGAAGACCTTGTCTCACTAACCTGTTAGCGTTCTTTGAGGGAGTGAACAAACATGTGGACAAGGGGGACCCAATAGATGTTGTTTACCTTGACTTCCAGAAAGCTTTTGATAAAGTTCCTCATCAAAGGCTCCTAAGTAAGCTCAATAGTCACGGGATAAAAGGACAAGTCCTCTTGTGGTTCAAAAACTGGCTAATAGGAAACAAAGAGTGAGTATAAATGGGAAATTTTCTCAGTGGAGGGTGGCAAGCACTGGGTCCAATGCTTTTTAACTTGTTTGTTAATGATTTGGAGTTGGAAGTAAGCAATGAAGTGGCTAAATTTGCAGATAACACAAAATTGTTCAGGGTGGTGAAAACCAGGGAGGATTGTGAGGCAGACCAAAGGGATCTGTCAAGGATGGGTGTGTGGGCATCAACGTGGCAAATGGGGTTCAATGTGGCCAAGTACAAAGTGAGGCACATTGGAGCTAAAAATCCTAACGATAAATACACGTTGATGGGGTCCGAACTGGCAGAGACTGACCAAGAGAGAGATCTTGAAGTCGTAGTAGATAACTCACTGAAAATGTCGAGACAGTGTGCGACTGCAATAAAAAAGGCCAACACTATGCTGGGGATTATTAGGAAGGGAATTGAACACAAATCAGCCAGTACCATAATGCCCCTGTATAAATCGATAGTCCGACCTCATTTGGAATACTGTGTACAGTTCTGGTCACCACACCTCAAAAAGGATATTATAGCATTGGGGAAAGTGCAGAAAAAGGCAACTAGAATGATAAAAGGGTTGGAACACATTGCCTATGAAGAAAGGTTAAAACGCTTGGGGCTCTTTAGCTTGGAGAAACGATGGCTGAGAGGTGACATGATCGAGCTTTACAAGATTATGATTGGGACAGAGCAGGTAGAGAAAGAAGTACTTTTCTCCCTTTCTCACAATACAAGAACTCGTGGGCACTCAATGAAATTGCGGAGCAGTCGGGTTAGAACAGATAAAAGAAAGTACTTCTTCACCCAAAGAGTGATTAACACATGGAATTCACTGGCTTCAAGAGGGTATTGGATAAACATATGGAACAGAGGTCCATCAGTGTCTCTTAGCCACAAGGTATAGATAGGAACTCTTGGTCTGCTACAAGTGATGCTCTGTATTCTTGGTGCTTGGGGGGGGGAGTGTCCTGGCCCCACTGCTGGACCTCCTGATGGAACCTGGTATTTTTGGCCGTTGTGTGACGGTGTGTTGGCCTGATCCAGCATTGGCTTCTCATATGTTCTTATGTTCAAATGAAAAAATACTTTGATTTTCATAGAACTGACCATTGGACATTTACCATGAAGGGTCCTTCTCCTCTAAGGAAAGGATGACATCTTGGTGGTGGTGGGTGATCCCCACCATCCTATCAGGAAGGCAGGAACTATATTTATCCTCTTCAGTTCTGGTAACTCCGAAACGCAGTAACAAGGTAACTCCTACTCTATGATAACCAAACTTGAGGAACAGTAACAGGAAACCAGGAGAATCGAAGTAAGAGAAATCATAAAGAAATCAAGGTACATACAAGGAAGGTGGCCTATACTGATGATGGACTTCAGGTGGGACAAGACGTCCCCCTTTCCTCAGAGAAGAAGGACCCTTCCTGAATGGTCTCCCTGCTGGTCCAGTCTGCCTAAACGCTAGTTTTTCCTCCAACCATGCTAGGATCTTGATGGCTTCCTTGTGAAGTCCTGATGATCTGGAATCCCCCCTGCTTGTTGAGGTACACCTTGGCTGAGATACTGTCTGTTCGTACCAATATGTGTTTGCCTACTATCTGTGTGCTAAAGTGAAGCAGGGCAAGGGAGATCGCTCGGAGTTCTAGCAGGTTGATGGGAAGACAGGTCTCGCTTCTGGACCTGTGGCCCTGAATCTGCATCCATCTAGCATTGGTCCCCATCCCAACAGACTAGCGTCCGTGAAGAGTTGCTTCTTTGTAGGAATGTATTACTTTTTTCCTTGGAGAAAGCTGGTCATTCTTGTCTACCAAGTCGGGCTGGATTTGACATCTAGTGGAACCTGGATGGGAAGGTCTTTTTTCATAATCTGAAGTTGAAAGGCCTCGGGAGTAGTTGCAGTGGTCTTGCATGCAGCCTCACTGGACTGCATCAGTGCTTGAGATTAACATCCCCATTAGTTTGGCCAGCGCCATCAGAGAGGATGAAAGGCTTCTGATGACCACTTCCGACATTTCTCTGGTCTTCTGAGGGGTTTTTTCTTCATCAGGAAGAGACAGCTGGTTGTGATTACTTCCAGATGTTCTGTTTTCTGGGTCAGCTGTAAGGAGCTTTTCTGAAGGTTGACAAGAAAGCCGTGAACTGGAAGGCAATGAATGGTCTTCTGTGTGTCCAAACGGGACTTGGCTTTGGAGCCTGATCTGATCAGCAGATCATCCAAGTAAGAGTGGATGTGGATGCCCTGTTCCCTTAAATGAACAACTGGGTTGATCAGAATCTTGGAGAAGCCTCTTGGGACGGTGAAGAGGCCAAATGGGAGGGCTCAAATTGCAGATGTAGTCTTCCAAAGGAAAACATCAAAAAACTTCTGTGTGGGGAAAATACTGAAGATAGGCCTCCGTGAAGTCTATAATGTGAGGAATTCTCCCAGTTGAAAGGCTTCTGTTATCAACCTGAGAGTTTCCATGCAGAAGTGCCTCAACCTGATGAATTTGTTTAGGAACCTGAGATCTCATATTGCTCTCAATACCCATTCATTTTTGGGACTGTGAAGAAGATGAAATAAACTTCCCGGCCCTTCTCCACTAGAGGTACAAGTTCTACTGTTCGAATGCTGAGCAGGTGCTGGATCGCCTTGAATGTTATGCATTGCTTTGTCTGGTTCTTATGCACGGGGGAGGCAACGAATCAATCCGATGGGATTCTGGCGAACTCTACGGAGTAGCCTTGCGAGACTTTCTGTTGCCCAGGAGTCTGCATGAGAGTTGATCCAAGTATCTCAAAAAAGAAGTAGCCGTCCCCCCATCAGAATGCTCAGCCAGTCACGCTTTTGGGAACTTGTTGTCACGATCTGTTCTGTTGGTTCTATTTGCTGGTTGAATCAAGGATTGAATGGTCCTCTTCTAATTGCTTGTCTGGAGGACCCCCAGACTGGTTGTCTGGTCTCCTGCTTAAATCTGGGTAAGGTGTGCTGCAAATGAAAGGTGTGGCTGCTGAAGGTTCTCCTATCGGGCATCTGAGCGTCTTGGGCATTGCTTTCTTTCTATCCCTGGTTTCAATCAGGATTTTATAGAGAGCATCTCCAAATAGCCTATCACCTTGAAGTGAGTAGGCTGAAACAATATTTTTGGAGTGGAGATCTGCTTGCCACACCCGTAACCACAACACTCTCCTCAATCCTGCTGCAGAAGCCATGGCTCTTGAAGAGAAGGTCAGGACATTTAGGGTGGCATCTGCTGTAAACGCAGCCTTCAGGATTCTATTGGCCCCTTCTAGTAGTCTTCGATTGTTCTCTGGGAGAAGTTGGATCAGCTTCCAAGCCAAACTATGGCTGCGCTGGATGCAATGAAGGCCTTCATGGCAGTGGCTTTGTGTGCCTTTTCAAGGCAGCGTCTGTTCTCTTGTCCAAGCTATCTTGGAGACCAGATGATTGTAGAGCTGTGACAGGAGCATCCACCAAGGGACCTGCAAATTCTCATCTGTAAAGGCTGGTAATGCATACAGTTTTTTGACAAAACTCGGAAACTGCCAGTTAGCCATGGGCTTAGCCCATTCTGCCTTAAATTGTCTTTCAAAAGATTCAGGAAAGGGAAATACTCTCTGATGTGGAGTATCTAGGGCAAAATTCCTTATTCCCTCTGGGTATTTGACCCGGGAGATGTGGGGTCATTCTCTAAGGGGGACTCTTTGAGAGTTAGAGATGGCAGAGTCTTAGCCAGCAAGTACTGGTAGTCTTCAGGCTTAAAGCAACAAACAGATTGTTCAGGACCGTTAATCTCCTCATCATCTTCTGATAAAAGAATTCCCCCTCTTCTCTGTCTTCCCTGAGAAGATCTCACCCTCCCAGTGGGTCTCCCTATTTCTTTTTCTACCAAAGGATTGTTTTTGGGCTGCCTTGGTTGGACATTGGGCACCCTTGTTGTAATTGATAACCTTATGCCTTGAAGGGGGGGGGGGCAAGAGGGAATCCAAGGGAGCCATCTTGGAATTTAAGCCTTCTTGGTGGTAAGTTAAAAATTTCCTCCCTCATGGTTTGCCTTATCATATTCATGAAGTCTGAGAAATATTCCCAGGGCCAAGCACATTACTCATCTGTAGAGGGGTGCTGGGTTGTGCCGCTGAGTTCTGCCCCAAAGGAGGCAAACCTGTGTTCGTTTCTCCCAGGGAAGAATTGGCTTCAGCATCCCTGGCATGGGGAATCAGAGCCTGTATAGAACCTCTGCCCACCAAAATAGGTGCTTCAAAATGGCCACCACTGGAAACTGCCAGGTTGGAGTGGGCTTTCAATTCCAAGGCAGGTTTCAGCAAGTGGCGCTTTTTTGTGTGCTTTTGAACCACTGGGATGGTCAGTTTGTCAGAGTGAGCTTGAGCAAGCAGAGAACTAGGCATGCTGGCTCCCGATGCCTCCTGCTCTACAGGGACGGCTGGGAGTGGAGCAACTGTCTCCCATCTTTGAAGTCAGACGGAAATGGCCGTCACAGCTCACTGAGTCTCCTGCAGATTAAGTCATCTTTGGAAGGAAAGGAGAGGAGAGAAGACTCAGAGGATAAGTTAGAGTTCGGAAAACAGAGAAGCAGAAGGTAAGTATTAGGAAAGGAAAGAAAGAGGAACAGAAAAAACTCTACAGGCAAAAATTAGAAGGCTAAACCTGGTAAGAACTGCTCTCCCTGTTGAGGCAGGAAAAGAACTGAAGAGGCAGGAGACTCCCACCAGACAGGAAGAAGAATAATCTAGTTCCTGATAGGAATCACCCACCAACAACAAGATGTAGAACTTGCGTGAGGTAGAACAGGGCACCCGGACTGTTTTGTGTAACTCTTATTTCCACATACTTCACTATAACATTATTTTGAAGGGCCAGGATATTTACCAGTAGTCATTTAAGTTTGAATGGCATTTCACAAGTTAATGCTATTATACATGCAAAACACTAGATAGACAGATGGATAGATACTCTGCCAGTAGAAAATACACACATCATAAGCACAGTAGCAATGCAAAAATACACTAATATACTTGGAATGAAATTAATAAAATGCTGCATTATAAACAATTTCTACAACATATTAATTGTAGAAAGTTTAAAATGTACTAAACAGTATTTCCACAGTCAGCATTATGTTTTCAAGAACTACAAATCTCTATGTTTCAACTGATTGCCTCACATTTGCTTAAGATCTGCAATAGGGCTCCCCAGCATGGTACCCCTGGGCACCACGCACCTGCCAAGTGTTTTTAGAAAGTGGGTGGGACTAGGAGGGAATTTTATTCAGCGGGGCTTTTAACTGGCTGTGCAAATTATTAAGAAAATGCTTCAGCAATAGCTGCCACCATTGTTCTCTCTAAGCTGAGTTAGTGTGAGCTAGCTCACAGTTTTTTAGCCTCCAGCGCACACATTTTTGTCTTAGCTCAGGAAGGACGGATCCAGAGCAAACTAATTTATGCAGCAGCCAAATCACCTGCTCACAACTTTAATGCCAGCAGCTCAGAAAGTAGAATTTTTGCTCACAGGACTCCACAGCTTAGAGGGAGCATTGGCTGCCACCACAGCCTAAGGATCTTCACTGTATGACTGACAATAAGCCACACAAAATCATAGAATCATAGAATTGGAAGGGACCTACAGGGTCACCTAGTCCAATCCCCTGCACAATGGAGGAAATTCACAAATACCTCCCCCACACACACCCCCAGTGACCGCTGTTCCACACCAAGAAGATGACAAAAAACCTCCAGGATCTCCAGTCAAATTGGCCTGTATGCAAGAAAATGTTTTTAAACAACATGTTCATTTTAAAAGGCATACTGTTACACAGAACACCTGCCTTCAATTCTGAAGAGTTACTATTGGAGTTACACAGGACCTCACTCACTCAGATTCTGTGGTTGGCTCCATCTCCTTCGGCAGCCATTTGGTGGTTGGCTCCACCATCAAATGTTAAAATTCCAAAGGAGCCCACAGGCTCAAAAAGGCTGGGGAACCCCAGCACTCATGAACCTCCACAAGTGATTTCTAAGACACTTTTTGTCATCTAAGTGGGGGAATAATTTTTAGACATATAGCCAAGACCCTTACCTATTCGTACTGTTCACATAAAAGACAGTTTCTCAATACAGGTCTCAAAAGAGCTCATTTTCAAAGTCGTAATGCCAAGTGTAAAATCCGAACTAATGTTATAATTTATTTACTCAGTCTTAGCAGCATATTCCAACCTAGTGTTGCCTGCATAAAATATGCCATATATTCTCTGGAATACTTATTAACTTCCAAATTAAAGTTATATAAACAATCCCCATATTTCCTCCCAATTGGAACAGTAATAAGCCACAGACATCACTTACCAATGCAAGCATTGAGAAACAGCCAGTCAGTCTTCTTCATTCTGTTTTTTATTTGCTTTAGTTTTTTGAAGTCAACCTCAAGTTCTTCTTTGCTGCCAACAGCTCCAGCCAGTTCAATTCTCTGAAAGTCCATTTTTACTTCAGATTCCCGTTTGGTTGTGGGAGGGGATCTTCTTTGGCTATTACCACTACTACAACTTCCCCTCCATCGAGTTCTGTCTTGCTCATTGATTATTGATGAAGCTTCTTCTGTTTCTGCCAATTCTATTGCTTCGATGTTGTTAGGTCTAGGATGATCACACACAACACATTTTCTGGCTTTAGCCCAATTTTCATATGTACAAACAGAACAAGTCCAGTGCTGTGTCCTCATGTTTAATTTATTTCTATCATTGTACTCCTCACAAGGATCCACAGGAAATGGAGCTGGTCTTGAACCAGAACCTGAAGACTGAGGGGATTCTGTGGGACTCCTGGTCCTACGCTGAGACAAGCACTGAGTGCATCTTATTGCACGAGGCCAGTTCAAATATGTGCACATGTGGCATGACCACTTATTTGTACTTTCCATACTGTAGGATGATTTAACTCTTGGTCTTGCGCTGGAATCTGGACATATCAAAGGGCTGCTGCCTCCTTCAATACTTGCAGGATCCCAGTCTCTACCAACATCACTTGAACCACTTTTAAAGGGATCTTCTGTGATAATAGTTCCACTAGGTCTCTGAGCACGGCACATGGTACACTTGATTGCAGATGGCCAGTTTTCGTATGTACAATACTCACAAGCCCATTTTATTCCACGTTCTGTCATCCTGCACTCCTTAAGGGTACCACGCAGAAAGCTTTAAAAGAACAAGAATAAATCTATTAGTACATTATGAACTAGTGAGATCTTTGCAGGGAAAAAAATCTGGTATCAAGTTATATGTGATGCTCAGCACCCATCAACAACACCACAGGATTATAAATTGTGAAAAAGTACTTGAAAGCATCTTTGATCAAAAAAGGCAATAAAACTCCAAAGTTAGGAAGATACTTTCCAAACTATTCCCAAATTCTTATCTAAAAGAGGCCCACTTGGTCAAGCTGGAATAGTTAGACTTAACAGGTAAAGTGTTCAGACTTGTGGGCACAGGAATTAGAGTACAGAGATCAATTCAAAGTAGGTATACTATTCCCCAGGTGGGGGCGGGGGATTCCCTGCTTTCGGTGGCTCCTGGCCCACCACCGGCTGGCTAGCCAGCAGGAGGACGTACTGACATCACCAGAAGTGACATCAGCATGTTGGTGACGTCACGGGAGGCACTCTGCTTTTTGGGCAAAATTCTGTGTTTTAAGGTTGTTTTTACCATAGCCTTCTGCCCAAAAGGCAGATCATGCCCCCCCCCCATATCCCCCTGCTGGCGCGACAAGGGGACCTGGCAGCCCTAGTTCAAAGTAATCCTAAAGCTTTCAGTTTTATGAGGGCCTGCAAGTTTTTCATGTAACATTCGGGGTGGGGTAAGGACACAATATGTACATGTATTTCTGCATTTTTAGACAGCTATACAGTTTAAATCAAATTGCTCCATTTGCTTTCTTCCCTACTGAAGAATATATTTCACCTTCATGCTCTCTCAGGCCTTGTCCTCATCAGTAGAAATTTGCCATGAATGACTGACAGCAAGCCCTATGTAAACAGCTTTTCCTGAAACTAATACGATAATATGAATACTTGCTACAAGATGACCCTAGAATATAGAAACGCGTGCTTGGTATACCAACCACACTTCAGCTCATTTTGCCTATTTAAAAAAGTATTTCTGATCTACTGTAAAGAAAATATTTATTTGCCATGTCTACAGTTTAAACAGAGATACATCAATTGAAATGCCACAAACATCAGCATCGGACTCCAAACTGCATTATGCACATAAATAAAACCAATTTCTCACCACATCCTCAGAACACCCAACACTTTCACTATCTAGATAAGCATGTGCGAGGCTGATTCCGATGGATGGTACTTGCCTGTGGCAGAGAGGATATTTGTCGCCTTATCTGACCAGGTAAATAAGCTTTGAGGTGTTTGAGAACCCAGCCCCACCCACCCCCTTTTTTTTTAACAAAAATAGGTTGGAGATTGTCTTCTG
>NW_015173136.1:474711-480972 GCF_001447785.1 Gekko japonicus
CACTTACTGCAGAACACTCCTCTTTTAGAATCAAATAGTTCAGTAATTTCTCACACATATTCCAAAGTAGTGATATTTTTTACTTAGAAGCTACTCCACTGATGTTAATTAGTTAGAGCAAAGTGTTAATTTCAGGGGAACTGACAGAAAGCCACAGGAAAACAAGCAACAGCCTCTTGATCACTGCTGAAGTGATCTCACATTTGACACAGAAGAATCTCCAGGATTTAATAGTGCACTAAAACATACTGATCTCTCACTCATACAATGTCTACGTTTATTTAGATCAATGAAAAACACTTTTTGCTGTCCAAATCCCACCTCAAACATGACTTAATACGTTAGTCTTTAAAATGTTGCAACAGACCAATACAGCTACCCCTACAATCTGTAGCCATCACAACTACCCCAAAATGTTGTTGCTACTTAAAGCTTCTGAGAACAGTCTCTTCTGCATAATTCTAACATTTATCATCAAACTATTTCCAATAGGCACATATTCCAAGATTTATAACGGTGCCAAACAATTTTTAGTGCCATTCAAGGCATTTCATGTGAATGGGATTAGTAGAATATTTCAAAGAAGCTACTTCCACTGCTTCAGGAACAGGGCCTGTGTAACTGGGGTGGGGTGACAGTTAAAAAATCTTTCAAGTGCCCTGACCGGTTAATGATACTGCTTCTCTCCCAAAAGAAACTGTCAAAAGAAATTAGATCTGACAAAAGAACTTATTGGGTTGCACCTATGACCCAGCTCTCATAAGAGCCTGTTCCTCTTAGTCTGCAGTAGAATAGTTAGATTCCAGTTCAGTAGCATTTTGGAGACCAGCAAGATTTGTCAGTGTGTAAACTTCAAGACCAACAAGATTTTTTGGGGGAAAGCTTATGAGAGTCAAAAGCTTATACCTCGAAAATGCTTTTGGTCTCTAAGGTGCTACTTGACTCGAATCTAACATTTCTATAAATACACTGCTTCATAAATTTAGCAATTTTACAAATGAATTCCAGACAAACTGGGCAGTCACAAAGCCAGACATTTTCCCAAGGTGCCTAGTTCTATAAACCAGATATATTAACAGTGCCATCCTAAGCAGAGTTTTACCCCAAGCCCAGTGACTTCAATGGACTTAGAACAATGTAACACTGCTTAGAATAGCACTGCAATTCTCTCACATTCACACAGTGTGTTTGCTGTTTTGATGACCATGTAAGCCAAATATGATACATTATGTGGTTTTGACCATAAAAACATTCTTCTGGAAGATGTGATCTTTACTGAAATGTTTCCTAATTAACTTGCTTAAGCAAATTCCCACAAAGTTTGTACAGGAACGTTTTCCAGAAAATGTTCAGGAAACACGTCCAAAGGGAATAGCCACATCACTTCTGTCCAAAAACCATTTTATAAGAGTCCACATCCAATTTCTATCATTTGTTAAATTGGAATTAATTTTTATGATGGGAAACTAAACTGCAGCTATTGAAAGATTAAATTTCTAGCCTGTTTTGTTGGTCCTCTGAAATACAAAAAACCCTTCACTGTTATCACTTCTGCAGGTAGTTCTCAAAGTATACATATTGTCATTTATTCAAAACATTTTAATACTGTCTTTTCACTCAAATAGGATCCCAAGACAGCGAATATGAAAATCCTACAGTCTAAAATTTTCAAAAATATTGATGCTTCATCCTGCTTCCTCATGAAAAGATGGAATATGAAGTATGTCTAAATTTGAGTAGGACAAAGCTTATTTTAAGTTTTTCAGCAAGCTGCTGAAATTCTCTTTGAAATCAACCAGTGCAACCCAAGCAGGGGGAAAAAAGTATTTTTACAGAACATGCTACTATAATGCTACAATAGTTATTTCTACCTGAATTATAAATGTTACAATTGCTAACCAGGTCATATTCCTAAAAATCAGAAGTGTTACTAACAAAGATTTGTATGTGCCTCCCCCCCCCCCCCGCCCCACAGGTCAACGCCCTGTTTTAAAACAGCAGTTATTTCAGATTCTCTGAGTTTGCCCTGGAGGATTGATATTTGGGGGGTGGGAGTGGGATAAATAAACCTAATGGGGGAAGAGACATAAAATCGCAAACACTCTCTGGAACCACTGAGAAATTGAAAACATACAACAGCTAAGCTAGGCTTCATTTATTACCAACTTTTTTAAAAAAAGGAACTGAACCATAAAGAAGTACTTCAGTAATATTTCATTGTAGCATCAGCTTTCATAAGCAAGCACCTACTTCATCCAATGCAATACAATGAGAATTTCAATTTCTGAAGGTGTAAAGGACGTCCATACAGGTTTCAAGTCAACTGACATCATGTAACAATAATAATGCACCATTCTAAGAATTGTATGATCCTATTATTTCACACCCAATGCATCTGGACCAGGTCAACTAAATGCTTAACAAGAAGCACAGCTATCAGTGGTTACTTTTAAATTCAAGAACTCCATCCATTGTTTTTTTTAGTTGACAAATATCAGATTATTACTATCTCCTAGCAACTGAGCTCAGGCTATTCATACATTTATAAGCCTTGTGTGGAGGCTATAGCTTAAACACATATCACAGCACTGTCACTAGAATTAGTGCAAAAGCTAGAATTCAACAATTTGGCAGAATCAGCAGCAGATCAATATATTTCTATTCTCATACTGTCAATGGATGATAATGATGCGGCATAAACTAAAATGACTTGGCAGAGTCAGCCACAAGCATTTGGCTAGTGTTAAAAATAAGCCAAATGGAAATACATCCCATCTGTGCCAGACAAACGGTCCACAAAATGGAGGAAGGTATTAAATATGAGGAAAATAGATGATGATTTTAGTTAAATGATAACTACAGCTAAAATCACAATAGTCTGCAACAAATCCAAAACAATTCAAAAATACCTGACGGCAATTCTTCCCTTACTTGTATCCAGAATGATATTCTGTAACATACTCTACAGGACCTGCCTTTTGAAAGTGTCCAGAAGTGGCAACACCCGGCCCAGATTGTAAGTGGGAGTCAGACATAAGTATCATACATCAGTTTTGCAACATCTGTTTCCAAATCTTATTTTATCATTTACTTCATTTATAGTGGACAACACAATTGAAACCACAGTAAAAAACTGGATAATATCAAAGAATACACTAGAAAACTGTATAATAATACATCACATCAAATCAAATTTATTGTTACAGTAAATGACCAGTGGAATTACAAACTTGAGGAACAATGCAACAAAACAGTATAATGTATGCAATGCACACTTCAATTAAGTGCCTCAAATTTTACAGACAATGAGTTAGATCAAGCCTAAGTAAAAAATTTCCGCCTAAGAAATTTCCGCCAATTTCCCCCTACCCACACACACACACACCACTTCATGTCATTCCTCAGGGACCCTTATCCACCAGAAGCAGTGTTTGGGGGAGATGCGTAGGTTGTACTCCACAAAGGTCCATTCTACTGATGAAAAGTTCAGTTTGGATTCCCAGCAACTACATCCCTATTCCCTTTTATAGAAGTGCCCTCCAGAACAATTCCATTTTACGTATTTTGCAAAATGATACACGCATGGGAGCCTTCCTGCCTTCATCAATGAGGCTGTTCCACTAGGTAGAAGTCACCACAGGGAATGCACAGGTATGGGCAGCAGTCAATCTTACCCACTTGCGGTGTGGCACCTTCAGAATGCTTTGGTGAGATGAGCGAAGCTGCTTCAGCAGTGTATTACACAAGAGGTGGTCCTGCAGATATGCGAGCCCAAGGCCATGAATGAATAAAGCCTTCAGTAGCCTAGAAACAGGATATATACTTATACTTGTTGTTGTTCAGTCGCACAGTCGAGTCCAACTCTTCGCAACCCCATGGACCAGATCCCGCCAGGCCCTCCTGTCTTCCGCTGTCCTCTGAAGTTTGCTCAATTTCATGTTCGTTGCATCTATGACACTGTCTAACCATCTCATCCTTTGCCGCCCCCGTCTTCTTTGACCTTCAATCTTTCCCTGTATCAGGGTCTTCTCCAGTGAGTGCTCTCTTCTCATTTGGTGACCAAAGTATTTGAGCTTCAGTTTCATTATCTGGCCTTCCAGGGAACAGTCAGGGTTGATTTCTTTTAGGATTGACTGATTTGTTCTTCTTGCAGTACAAGGTACTCTCAAGAGTCTTCTCCAGCACCATAGTTCAAAAGAATCTATTCTTCGGCGCTCGGCCTTCCTTATAGTCCAACTCTCGCAGCCATACATGACTACTGGGAATACCATTGCTTTGACCATGCGGACTTTTGTTGGCAGGGTGATGTCTCTACTTTTTATCATGCTGCTTTCCTCCCAAGGAGCAGGCGTCTTTTAATTTCATGGCTGCTGTCACAGTACCTATACACACACACACACACAAACTATACACCCATACGAACATATCCATGAGGCCCTTCTTCGTGGGCCTTTCTAATCAGAAGTACAGTGACAGCCTCTCCCATGCAGCCAATCTGATCAGCAACAAGAAAAACTTCCTCCCAAACTTTCTCTTTTTCCTCTCTCCTGGCATTCTGGCATCAAATTATGATGGTGCTTTTTTCCAGAAGGGCTTCAGATGGCTGTGTCTTCTTATACTAATTTTGTTTAATTACTGGCTTATATACCTCCCTGTCGCTGATAAGTTTTTAAACATCAATTGTTTGTTTTTTGTTTTGGGTTTTAATTTATTGTCTTCGGCTGTCTAGATGATCTTATTAAAAGGAAAATACCCAATTGTGTTTTTTAATAAGTCTACACATAATTTTTTTCTCAAAAAGATCACCCATCCAGCTGTTCCATACATATCTGTAATGTTTTCACTCCAACTATCATACAGAATAACCCTGACTCAAGAGAGTCACATGAGAAGAAGAGGAAGAGATTGATTTAATACCCCGCCCTTCACTACCAAAAGGTGTCTCAGAGCGACTTACAAACTCCTTTCCCTTCCCCTTCCCCACAACAGACACCCTGTACCGTAGGTGGGGCTGAGAGAGCTCTTGACAGAAACTGCTCTTTTTCAAGAACAGCTCTTATCAGAACTAGGGCTTGCCCAAGGTCATCCAGCAAGGTGCAAGTGGAGGAGTGGGGAGCAAACCCGGTTCTCCCAGATTAGAGTCCGCACACTTAACCACTACACCAAACTGGCTCCATGTAAACTAAAAAATAAATGACAACATACAGTGGGATTCTGGGTTACCCTCCTCACCTTATTGTACATAATTACAAAACCTGGAGAGAAATTTTGGGCTTATACTCCATTGTAGTGTTTTCCCGACAACTGGGGGAAAGTCAGTGTAGTGCCGGAGTTACAGGCACAAAGAGCAGGAGAAAGAAAACACAGGATTTTCACTCCCCATCCTCAGGCCTTCACAGCCAGAGCGCTCAAAGAAGTATTTCCATAATATGCTCATCATCAACCACAACAAGACTGTAAAGTCATGTGAGCTCTATCAAGCAACTTCAGTACTACAGAATTTTACCAATTAGATTTCTAGTACATAAGAATGTAAGAGAAGCCAATAATGGACCAGGCCAATGGCCCATCCAGCCCAACACTCTGTCACACAGTGGCCAGAAATCCCAGGTGCCATCAGGAGGTCCAGCAATTGGGGCCAGGACACTAGAAGCCCTCCCAAGCACCAAGAATACAGTGCATCACTTGCTCCAGAATGAGAGTTCCGATCTATACCTTGTGGCTAATAGCCACTGATGGACCTCTGCTCCATGTTTATCTAATTCCCTCTTGAAGCTATCCATGCTTGTAGCCGCCACCTCCTGTGGCAGTGAATTCCATGTGTTAATTACTCTTTGGGTGAAAAAGTACTTCCTTTTACCTGTTCTAACCTGACTGCTCAGCAATTTCATTGAATGCCCACGAGTTCTTGTATTGTGAGAAAGGGAGAAAAGTACTTCTCTACCTGCTCTATCCCGTGCATAAACTTATAAACGCTGATCATGTCACCCCTCAGCTGTCATTTAAGAGCCCCAAGCGCTTTAACCTTTCTTCATAAGGAAAGTGTTCCAACCTTTTGATCATTCTAGGTCCCTGCCACACGAGGGACAAAAAGAACGGGCAAAGTGCAGCTTTTAAAAGCCGCACCAAAATAGGCACACGGCGGCGGGATCATACAGATCCCGTGAGCCACCGTGCAATTGCTCCCCGGCACGATCAGATGCCGGGGAGACTGGGGAGGAAGCCACGGGAGGCTGCCGAACTGCGCATGTCTGAGCATGC
>NW_015173136.1:481983-513694 GCF_001447785.1 Gekko japonicus
AAATAATAAAGCTACCCTGTTCGCAGGGGATTAAAAAAACAAAACAATCCTCCCTGGTTCTCAACTGAACAACTTTATGTCATCTGCAAATTTAGCCACTTCACTGTTTACTCCCAACTCCAAATCATTAATGAAAAAGTTAAAAAGCATGGGACCAAGTACTGATCCCGGTGGTACCCGAGTACTTACCACCCTCCACTGAGAAAATACCCTGTATATACTCATTCTCTGTTTCCTATTAATTAGCTAGTTTTTGATCCACAAGAGGACTTGTCCTTTTATCCCGTGACTATTAAGCTTACTTAGGAGCCTTTGATGAGGAACTTTATCAAAAGCTTTCTGGAAGTCAAGGTAAATAACATCTATTGGGTCCCCCTTGTCCACATGTTTGTTCACTCCCTCAAAGAACACTAACAGGTTAGTGAGACAAGATCCTCCCTTACAGAACCCATGCTGAGTCTGCCTCAATAGAAAACGCAAAGAAGGATTTTCCTGTAACATGCAATTTGTTTATGTCAATGCCAAACAAAAGGTCCAGTGACACCAGATACAGTCACACTTACACTTTTTCTGTCACAGCAAGTTTAGATTAAATTACAATTTCTAAAACAGATATTCTTAAAAACAACTATAATGTAATCTTTGCGCACACCACCATGGACCAAAATTTCTACTTCCAATTTTCTCAAGTTGAATCCTTCGTATTTTAATTTATTTTAGTATTCTCTTACCTATCATCATTCTTGAACACACTTCTCTTCTGCTTTATTAATATAAGAAATGCTTTTTTAATTCTGTTCTTTGCCTTCCATGGAACCTGTGACTTCCAAGCAGCAATGACTTACATTTGTTTTTATTTTTTTCAAAAAGAGACATGCAATTACTGCATCATCCCTGGATGCTTTTGTGCAATTGGAAGTAGTGCTACAGGACCTACCTTAACCAAACTGTGTCAGCAATAACTTACTCTCATTTTAAGTGAACTGTGGAAAAGGTATGCAAGGGGTAAGGTAACCTCCACTGTTTCCTTTCAAAACAGTTTATGTGAACAAGCATCCTCAGAACAAATTGTTTAACTCAGACAATTAGATGCTATAATAGTGGTTGGTCCTGATAAAACCTATTATTTCAGCAACTAAGTTTTGTTCTACTTAGCTGAACGCAAACTTGGTTTTAACTGTTCCGGGAATAGAAACAATATTTACTCAGTGCTAGAACTTCAGTTTGTACCTCATACCAGATCATCAGAGTTATGAGATGGGTACATTTTCGTCCCCTAACATAACTCAAGTCCCCTTCCTCAGATTTTGTTATTTCACCTATACTATAGTAATACTTACTAGCCTTGGTTTATCACAGTTGCTAATGGAACATCAATAATTTCAACAGGCAGTTAAATAACTAAAAAGCTAAAAGAGCGCTGGCGCAGGCAGTTAAATGCCTGCTCAGTAACACCATTCGAGCAGCCACTATGGCGGTTCGAGTACCACCGTGGTCGAGGTGAGCTCTCAACCCTTGTCCCAGCTCCCGCCCACCCAGCGGTTCGAAAGCAACTTAATTGCAAGTAGATAAATGGGTACCCACCCTTAGTCGGGTGGGGGGCACCCTGCCTAGCGTGGTGGTTGAGGATGGCGGCGGCAGCGGCGGCAGCGATGAGACATCGGCTCCAGTGTGATGGCGCGGTGCGGTGAGATGGTGACGGCGGCGGGCGGGTGCAGCCGGAGGAGCGATCCCTGGTGGCTGGACGAAGAAATATCGTGCGACCGCCGCCGAGGAAAGGGCGCACGACGACGTCAAGTGCCGGCACAGTGGAGCCGGAAAAAGGACATTGCTGAGGCTGGAAGGAGGCGGGAGTCGCGCGCCTCAAGAAGAGAAAGTCACCACCAAGCGCCGAAGAGGAGCACCCCGCCAGGGAAACCGCCTACACCTGAGCCGGATGAAAGAACAACACCAACCACCACCATAAGGGTGCTGGTAGGTTTCCCCACCCCGTATAAATATGTGGCCCTAGTCAGGGGATAAAAATGGTGACTAGCACCGACCTGTAAGCCGCTCAGAGACCCCCTGGATAAGGGGGTTTGAGCAGGATATAAAGTCAAATGTTAAATAAATAAGATAAATAAACTAAGGCTATGCATTAGACAGACTGCAATGTCAATGAAGACCTTGTTACTTAATCAGCGGGGTTTTCATCAGTTAAATGGGCAGTAGTTCACAAATTTGAACATCTGTGCTGTGGTGCTCACAAATTTGAATTTGTGTGCCATGGTGTTCATCCTTTGGAATTCTCAACCCAGGAAGATCTGCCAAGCTGTGTCTCTGCTTGTTTCATAAAATGGCAGAAATGTTCCAGTTTGCAAATCATTTTTCTGACTGTCACTGTTGCTAATAACTTGCTATTTTAACTGTACTTATATTGTTCTTAATAGGCCCTGGTCACACGGCAAAATTGCCGCGGGAGAGGCACGGATGGTGGGCGGATTATCCAGGCACGATCACACCCCAACATCTGGGAAGTGGAGTGCACCCGTGGCTTACCGCCGACAATGCGCCTTAAAAAACTAGTACCTCCAAGGTACTAGTAAACATTTGCCATGGGCTGCCTCCAGACGCCCGTGGTGTGATCGTGCCGGCGTGCGGCATTCCCCTCCAGTCCCTTGTTTACCCGCCAGCGCCGAGGGAAGGACCGGTGGTGTGCCGCCGTTGCGTCTGATCGCGGATCAAACTGCGCCGGGGCAATTAGCCACGCCTCCCCCTCGCGATATCCGGCCCGTGTGACTGGGGCCATAGAATGTTTTGTTTTGTTTTGCTACTTTTTAGCAATTTTAAACATCTATAAGATGCCTGGCAGGTTTTTTGTTTTACAAAATATGTCTAAATGTTGCAGAAAACATCGACATTCAACACTTATGGATTTACATGCAGAAACAACAGAAGTCAATAAATACAAATTACTTGGGACCTGATCCAAATGCACATGAACTGACAGTGGCTTTTGTAACCCAACTACTAATTCCATGGGTGGCTCCTGAGCATCTCCCAAGAACTTTCAGAACCACCACTGAGGACTTCACAAGTAGAATCATCTTAAAAATACAATAAAAATGAACAAATATTTATGAAATATTTATGAAATAGTTTACAGGACCAAACTGAAACAAAAGTGAATTACTATCTACACTAGACTGCAGTAATCCAGATGATTTACATTCACAACAAAGCTGAAATGGACGTTAATACATCTTGCCATACAATAGCATGTAATTTGTTTTCAGTTGTGCCCCGTATGATTGCCAGAAGAATTCAAGACTGCTAGAAAAACATATGCCCATGAAAGCATAGGTCACATGTATGCAACATGATGCATTTTCAATTATAGTCCCACCTCCCAATTTCTAGGAAAGATTTTATTGGTTAATGGTCATGTTAAAAAAAATCTATGCCATTACAGAAAGCCTGCATAGCACTCACCAAGAACAGTACCCAGAGTGTTTCTGCTATTCACACTCCCCTCCTTCATGTATAATACAGCACTATATTGTCTTATATAATAAATCAGATGGGGATGGTATGTTCAGAATCTGACTGAAACAGGAACAGTCACTCAAATGGAATAGCAATACAAAAAGGACAATGTTTATTGCCTCAAAAAGAGGGGGGAGACACAGAACAGAAGAAAATGCAAAGGGGAGGGTAACTGCAGTAGCCCAGGTGTTCATAAAGTGTTGTGAATAACCTCTAAGAAGCATTATTCAGCCATAAAGATATGTACTGCAGTGGGGAATTCTTAAGAAAAAGTGTTCTAAATTAGTTTACATGTTGCCTAACGCAAGTCCCTAAAGAGGCCTGATGCAGTTCACAAAGTGTGAGTGAGCCAAATATAGTCTCCTAGTAACATTTTGTTTAAAAAGATCTGCTCTGCTCAGCTAAACTTCAATAGCACAAAATCTTGCCAGTTCTACTTTAGAAGGTCGGAGAAGACTTTAGCATTCGTACCAAAGAAGTCAGCTGCTTCTGCAACAGGGAAGTCAGACACAGGTTCTGTGAATAATGAGGAAGAAGAGGAGGGGTGGAAGGGAAGAGAGGTATGACCTCACTGTAGTAAGATGTAGGTACTGCAGCAGTAGATGTGGATCACCAAGCACACAGGAGATTCTTCCCGTGGCGTATACCAACTTGTATTTTTAGAAGGTTCAACATAACACTGGTGGATGTGTCATGCATACAAAACCCAACGTAAACACTTCTGCTAACATTTCTCGCACCAAATTCCCCTTCTGAAATGCAGAACCAATACTAATGGAGCACACATCAGAAGCCTCATTCACATTAAGCAAGGCAAAACAAGATATTGCAATATTTAGAAGTTTCCCAAAAGCCAGCGGCAGCCATCCAACACACATTCCATAAGAAACCGAGTACAGAACTCTCTGGGGTAAGCACCAACAAGCATCAGTTCCCCGGTAAACAAGCCAGTTACAGCAGCAGCATCACTCCCAGGCAAGTGCCTGGATATCCCAAACGGGGGAGCTCATTATACACAACAACAGAGAAGCCAGCCAGCTAGCAATCACAGCCCTACTAAAAAAATTAAACCCACTTATCTCCAATTCGCACACACTGAAGAAAGTTTTAGGAACCCCCTCTCCCCCCCCCCAATTTTTTCCAAGCAAATTCAGAGAAGCAAGAGATAAAAAGAGAGACCAATAATAATAATAATAATAATAATAAGCGTTCGACAGAATCACTGAGCCTTCCCGGATCTTTAAGATTCCCACCCCCCCTTACAAAAAAACCAAAAACAACACCTCTCCAAAAGCAACTCGCCCTTTATACTCGGGCACCCTTGGGAGGATGTCTCTGCCAACAGAGTAATATTAGTAGGCCGGGCGGGACAGGACACGGGGCAAGAAGGTGCGACCACCAAAGAAGTTGGGGGAGGGAGTAGAGAAAAGGAGAGGGGGGGGGGAAGGGTAGAAACTCCCTTTTCAGAAGTACCACTGAACACCAACCTTTTCCTCCTCTGTTCCCGGGGGGAAAAAACAAACTATGCCTCTTGGGCGAGAACTTAAATTAAAACATGGAGGGAGTGGGGGGGACACTCTTCATACGAGGTAATTTCTCTCCTTAAGTATCAAAGTCTAAAGAGTAGAGAGGCTCCACAACACTGCCCCCCCCCCCCCGCCCCGGGTTTTTCCAGGCCAGCAAATGTGGGGGGGGGGGGGATGCCATACCTTGTAGCGCCGCCTCCGGATCCCGCGCTTGTCCCCTCAGTGGCCGCCGTCCATTCCCCTCACCCGCATCCCACCCACCCCTGCACCGCACCGCTGGCTGCGGCCTCCTGCTTCTCGCCCCCCTCCCCGGTCTCAGGACATGGTTTCTTCCGGATCTGTGCGTCGGGGGAGAAAGACCCAGTTAGTTGGAAGGACGCTACCACCTAGGCAGGATGTAGAGGGGGGGAGAGGCGAAAAGCCGAGAGCCCGCCACCCTTGGATCTAACCGAGCTCGCCTAATGGCGGCGACAGCGGCGGCTGGAGTGGCCCAAAACAAAATAAACCCTCGTACGGCAAAGAGACTGGAGCTCGCACGTCAGCCCGCCCGGCCTGGAGCCTTGCCGCTCGCTCATTGGCCAAGGGGGAGCGGCCGGCCAGCCAATCGGACGGCTGCTCTTTGGATACGAACAGGTGATGTCATTCCAGCCTTTGGGGCGCCTCATTGTGAGGATGCTGAGGGGGAGATTCTCCTTTCCTAGTCCGGGAATAGAAGAGCGGGGGAGAGGAAGACGGGAACACGCATACCCCGGGTCTCTCGCTGGGAGGATCCTCGCGGGCCGCCTCGACTTTCGTCAGCAAATGAAAAGAGGCGGCTCGTTTCACTCTTTCGTCTCCATAAAGGGACTCCCTGTCCTCTTGTTCCCTCCTCCACCTACACATTTCTGCGCTCCCCGCAGTCCTGCCCCTTCAGCCCAAGGCACTTGCTCAGCTCCCTTTAAGTCGACCGCCGGGCACGATGCCGTCGTCTTTCTGCTGCGGAAGGCTCCCCGTGGTAAACCCGTGGGCGAACAACAAATTCCCACCGACTAACTAATCTAGTTCAGAGCGAAGACTGAGGATGAAATCCTGCCCCCGCCACCCGTCACTCTCTCGTTTTAGTTTAGCCTGCCTCTCAAGGCTGTTGTGGTGATTAAAAGAAATAAATACCCGCTTACATCACCTTGTGCTTCTCGGAGCAAGCATAGGAAATAAATGTTGCTGAAGGCAAGTATGAAGTATCTGACATGACCAAGGCTACCATACGTGCTGCAGGACGTCGCTAGGATCATGCTACAGGGCAATAGACATTAAGACCATTCGTATGAGTAGTTTTTCCTCCTTGAATGGGGGAGGCAGTCAAAGTAGCAGTGCAGAGTCAGGGAAGTTTATGAATCCTGATGTTCCTTTCTGGTATGCTGTGCACCTTTCTTGCCCATGTTACTCATGGCATGCATAGACTACCTATAGCCTATTTCCATAAAAGCATAACTCATGCTTAACACGCCCAACATTTCAAATTTCCTCAGAATTTAGTCTTCTTGACTAAAGGAGTTTCTGTCAGAGTTCCTTCTGTGTGGAGCTCTTGTTCTGTGTGCCCACCACAGCAGATTTAATTTTGGTGTACACACATCATTATGCTTCAGCAAGCCTTCCACCTTTTCCACAGCGCCACTGCGTTCTTTTCTAGAAGATCATACCAAAAGCAGGTTTGAGAGAAAGTGGAATGGAAGGTGCAGATTTCTGCATCTCCCCACCAGCACCCAGCACTGTTTCCATGATCAGCACCACTGGTGGACTTTTTGCCTTTTAAAAAATTATCATCATAAGAACATAAGAGACGCCAATGTTGGATCAGGCCAAAGGCCCATCCAGTCCAACACTCTGTGTCACACAGCGGCCAGAAATACCAGTGCCATCAGGAGGTCCACCAGTGGGGCCAGTAGTATTAGAGTACCATATAGTGTTGAAATTATCATACAGTGATGTACCAAAGACCAATTCTTTAAAAAAAATAATGGCAAAAAGCCTACCAGCTGTGGGGGTGTGAAATGTGGGAGGGGAAAGCACAGAGTCTCCATGTCAATGCATCAATGCATTCACAGCAGCAAGCACAGCAGAACAAGGAATTTTCCCTATGCATATTAACAAGCCTATGCAATCCTATGGATGCTTATTTGAGAAATGTCAAAAACAACATTGAACTCTGTGAGAATTATTTCTGAGAATCAGGTTGTGAAAGGGTTTAGAAGTGCAGCCTGGAGCTCCTGTTTTGATTGCAGCATGAAGACAGCGAAAAAGTATGAGGTTATTTCTAAAGAAGAGTACATACCCTGATTTACGAGTTTCAAGCAACATTAGGAAAGGCTACCCACAGGCAAAACGTAAGATCATCCATAAAAACCATTGTTTTCTTCATTCTTAACTGGGAACAGCTGGCCAGCTGTAATACTTCAGTCCTTAAAAACAGAGCAAAGGAGATTTCTGGAACATCATCTAACTTTTCCTCAAAAAAAAGGGAGGTGCCTTGCTGTTTGGAGCAGTAGGAGTAGGTCATGTCAGACAGAGAGAAACAGGTTAGACAAGGAAGGGCTGTTCCCCTGTCTGGTCTTCCCTGTAGCCAATGGAACTCAAGCTGCCATGTAAGTGTGCATGATCCTTTGAAATGATGATGCTGAATGCTAGGCCATGCAAAAACAGGATTTGATCCTAGATGAAGGGGTTTGCCTGGCTTATATTATCAAGAGTTGGCAAGATCTGAACTTCTCACAGCACCAACTGGGTTGATCTCTTGGAAGGTGGAGTTGCCATAGGTTTTGCAATACTACCACTTTTTCCAGGTGTCAGGCATATGCGTGGTAGGCTGCTCTTTTCCAACTACACTGTTAGTGTCCTTGGGCTGCAATAATGTAAAATGATTGAAGGAAAGGGAATAAAGCAGTGCTTTCCTAATGTTGCTTGAAACTCGTAAATCAGGGTATGTACTCTTCTTTAGAAATAACCGCACACTTTTTCACTGTCTTCATGCTGCAATCAAAACAGGAGCTCCAGGCTGTGGAAGGTCAGTAGTTCAGCAGTTCAAGACCCAAGTTGCCGCATGACAGAGTGAGCTCCTGTCTCTAGTTTCAGCTCCTGCCAACCTAGCAGTTCGAAAGCAAGAAATTGCAAGTAGATAAATAGGGACCACTTCGGTGGGAAGGTAACAGTGTTCCATGCACCTTGGTGTTTAGTCATGCCGGCCACATGACCACGGAAACGTCTTCGGACAGTGCTGGCTCTTCAGCTTTGAAACGGAGATGAGCACCGCAACCCTAGAGTCGGATTCGACTGGCTTTCGAGCAAGGGAACCTTTGCCTTTAATATACCAGCAGGGGGAAAAAACCACTGGCATATTTATTTACGTTATTCATTTTATTTATGTTACTTATAGTCTGCCTTTCTCACTTGGAATCAAGGCAGAGTACTCAGATTGAGACAATACAATTGACAGGATGGGACATTTAATGAACAAAGCAATAGGAATTGGGGTTGTACAACCAGCCAGAAGTCTAAAAACAGAACTGAAGCAAAGCATAAGTATTAATGTGGCACATTAAATGATGCAACGATTACATAGTAGGATCCCAGTTTTAGCAAGCTATGCACAGGTGTATAATCCAGAGTTCCTAATAATTCATCCAAGTAACTCTGTGAAACATTTAGTGCAGTGCTACTCTGTTGTCTGCATAGAAAAGCCCTCTTTAATAAATCTTGAATAATAAACCCTCTTGATGAACATAACCACCAACTTGGACTCCAGTGCAAATTGAATCTGGATGACAGACATAATACTGGTGGGTAGTCTGCTGCACTATTGAGGATTGATGTCCAACCAATATTGGATTGCATTTCCCGTTCAAGAACAGATTCATAGCTAAGTAATGCTGTTCAGTCCTGCACTGTTCATTGGAACATAAATGGTTCGCTCAGAATTTTTTACCAGTTTCATTTAGTATGACAGCTGCAGCCCCTCCTGGGAATGGATAGCCTCTCTTTAGGTTGGATAACTACAATGTGTTATATATGAGGTTGCATTGGAAATTCTTCAGAAACTTCTCCTGATCAGCAAGGTCTTGTCCTTTAAATGCATGGAATAAGAGCATCTACAAGGCCTTCTGCACATCTGAACAGTACAGATAACAATAAGAAGCCCTATTCCAGTGCCCCTGAAAATTAGGAGGGTGCCTGCCACAGAAAGTGCCTTGTACTGCTCCTTGTAGAAGCCACGGCTTTCAGTTTTCAAGACCTGAGCAAGGCTGTTAACGATAGGCTGTCATGGAAGTCATTAATTCACAGGATCTCCATAAGTCAGAATCAACAGTACTTACACACACACACATTCTGGAACTCCCAAGAAGAGTATGTATGATATCACATTTGTCATCTTTTCTGTACCATGCATGATGTTTAATCATCACTGCTGCTCAATGTTCCCTCTAAGCTCCACAGTGCTGTGAGCAGAAATTCTTCCTCCTGAGCAAAAAAAGCTAATAGCATTAAAGTTGTGAGCAAATCTACAGTTGACTATCGAGTAAATTATTTTTAGACAATTATTTCCATAACCTTGTAAACATCTCAGAATGAATTCTTTTAAACTATATTTTAAGAATAATTTAAACATTATAAGAGAAAACAGAATCATGTCAAATGTCATTACACAAAATGTTTTTTCTGTACAGGGGTAGACCAGGCCTCTGGAAAACAGGTCTGCCCACCCCTTTCCACTATATTGGTGGACCTGGCCTCAGGAGAACAGGTCTACCAGCCCCAGTCCACTATATTGGTAGACCTGGCCTTGGACCACTGCCATTTGCTGACCCTTAGAGAACATACCAGCACTTTGGGGGGGGGGACTCTTGCAGTCTACTTTGCTTTTTTTAATTATTATTAAGTGAGATATGACAACCATGAATATGTGTGATTTCTTAGTGGCTTCAAGAGGGAATTAGATAAACATATGGAGCAGAGGTCCATCACTGGCTATTAGCCACAAGGTATAGATAGGAACTCTGGAGCAAGTGATGCTCTGTATTCTTGGTGCTGGGGGGGGCAACAGGGGAGCGCTTCTAGTGTCCTGGCCCCACTGCTGGACCTCCTGATGGCACCTGATATTTTTGGCCACTATGTGACAGAGTGTTGAATTGGATGGGCCATTGGCCTGCTCCAACATTGGGTTCTCTTATGTTCTTATGTTCTAACCAGCATTACAGGTCAAGTATAGCATAGGTGGAACAATCACTGTCAGAAAGCTGCCTAACCTAACAAGCAGGAAGTTACTTAAATGTGATCAACCTGCCCAAACTACTTATTTATTCAAATATTTCTATCCCATTTTCCCCTGTGACTCAAGGCAACTTACAAATCATACTGAAAAGCATAATAAGGGTGGGCAAAAAAACTCATAGTCAATGGGCCCCATAGGTGATAATGAAGAAACAATCCAGGGGTCTTCAGGGCTCTGTGGGGGGGCTGTTTTTTGAGGTGGAGGCACCAAATTTTCAGCATAGCTGCAGGGGACTGTGCTAGTGTTGCTGTACTTTATAGCTGATAGGTTTGATTGTGTTGTTTAACTTGTTGTGAACACCAATGGACCGAATAGTGGTATACATTTTTTTTAATTGTATGAATATGTGTGATTTTATAGATACATTCAGTGCCAACAACAATCTATTATTTCTCCATTGATGCTTCTTCTAATTAAAACTGATGAAGCTGAAGATGGCTGGAACTTGGGCAGGGTGAGAACCCCAGAAGTTATTACAGTAGTTTTTGTCACAAGCTACAGTGAAAACACATAAAATCCGTGTACCATGTACACTTAATGTTTCTTTAAATATGTGCTGAGTAATTCTCATGCGACATACATTGCATGTATGCTAAACATGAGACTGATATTCCACATTTATCCAAGAATTAGTACTCAGCTCCACAAGTAAAATGAAAGAGCATTGGCTGCTTCTTACAAACAGATGTACACATGTAAGTACATGCCAGCTCTGGGGTGGGAAATTCCTGGGCATTTGGTGGTAGAGCCTGGAAACAGTTTAAAAGGAGCTATGCTCCACTGTTGTTTTGTTGTGTGTCTGATGCTGTGTGATATTTGGAAGTTCTCGTTCTCAATAAAGCTGAATCACTTGTTACTTACTTCGTTGTTCAGTTGCATACTTAACACTCAGGTTCTTTCTTTTCCATTATGATCCCTCTTGCGAAGTTACTAATAGCTTCTACTTCTTTCCAACTTTCTTTCCCCCTCAGATTGGCTTCTGACTTCCATCTCTCTCCCTTTTTCCATTTCTTGTGTTAGATTGCAAGTCTTCAGGTAGTGACTATTGCTCTTTTTTATATATTATTCAGCAGTCATAACGTGGGGAAAACCACGACAAAAACATTGTCTGCTTCAGCGTTTCCTTCCTCCAAACTGACTGGGCACAGCACTCAAAGGCTGCAGCTAGACAAGACATATATGGGAGGAGCCACATGATCAAGATCACCTGATCTAAACTGCCCACACAAACTACTATTTGCCTTCTAGGGTAAAATATGTCAATATCATCACTGATACCTTTATTACCCCCCACCGCCCCCAGCAAATTGCAGATGGGATTGGTAGGGTAGGGTTTAAATAAGAAATACAGTTTAGTGGAAAGAGTTAGACTTCTCCTTCCTCAGGTGCCTTGTCACCAATCTTCCTCAATTACTGATTTTACCTTTTAAAAGAAACACCACAGACATTTTTATCATGGATCTCCCATGTCTGGTATAGTTCCACTCTACGTTTGTGCACACTGTAATATATCATACATTAATGAAGAGTTAAAGTCTTAGTCATTTGCCTTACTATCTTGACGAATGTAAATAGTAGCTCTCTTATAAACTCATCAGGGTTTAGTGGAAATTTCTACTAGGCTTTTCAAGCCAAGAGGACTAAAACACACGTAAGACCTTTCTTGCACAGAATCATATGTTCTGATCCAAACTTGCCTTTCTGCTCCCCAAAAGACTCCATCTGTGAGACGACAACTTTTTGTTGTTGTTGTTCAGTCGCACAGTCGAGTCCGACTCTTTGCGACCCCATGGACCAGATCACACCAGGCCCTCCTGTCTTCTGCTGTCCTCTGAAGTTGGCTCAATTTCATGTTCGTTGCATCTATGACACTGTCTAACCAACTCATCCTTTGCCGTCCCCGTCTTCTTTGACCTTCAATCTTTACCAGCATCAGGGTCTTCTCCAGTGAGTGCTCCCGTCTCATTTGGTGGCCAAAGTATTTGAGCTTCAGTTTCATTATCTGGCCTTCCAGGGAACAGTCAGGGTTGATTTCTTTTAGGATTGACTGATTTGATCTTCTTGCAGTCCAAGGGACTCTCAAGAGTCTTCTCCAGCACCATAGTTCAAAAGAATCTATTCTTCGGCGCTCGGCCTTCCTTATAGTCCAACTCTCGCAGCCATACATGACTACTGGGAATACCATTGCTTTGACCATGCGGACTTTTGTTGGCAGGGTGATGTCTCTACTTTTTATCATGCTGTTTAGGTTCGCCATCACTTTCCTCCCAAGGAGCAGGCGTCTTTTAACTTCATGGCTGCTATCCCTGTCTACAGTGATCTGGGATCCCAGGAACGTGAAGTCTGTCACCACTTCCATGACTTCCCCTTCTATTTGCCAAGGAGTGATGGGGCCGGATGCCATGATCTTAGTTTTTTTTGATTTTGAGCTTCAAGACCACTTTTGCGCTCTCTTTTACCCTGAGTAAGAAGCTCTTTAGGTCCACTTTCTGCCATTAGAGTGGTATCGTCTGCATATCTGAGGTTGTTGATCTTTTCCCCAGCAATCTTAATTCCTGCTTGTGATTCATTCAGGCCAGCATTTCGCATGATGTACTCTGCATATATATTAAATAAGCAAGGTGACAATATACATCCTTGTCGTACTCCTTTTTTTATGCTAAACCAATCAGTTGTTCCATATCTGGTTCTAACTGTCGCTTCGTGACCCTTATACAGGTTTCTCAATAGACATTGGAGGTGTTCTGGTACTCCCATCTCTTTAAGGACCTGCCATAGTTTGTTGTGATCCACACAGTCAAAAGCTTTAGCATAGTCAATAAAGCAGAAGTAGATGTTTTTCTGGTACTCTCTTGCTTTCTCCATAATCCAGCGAATGTTGGCAATTTGATCTCTAGTTCCTCTACCTCTTCGAAACCCAGCTTGTACTTCTGGCAGTTCTCTATCCACGTACTGTTGAAGCCTAGCTTGTAGGATCTTGAGCATGACCTTGCTAGCGTGTGATATGAGTGCAATTGTGCGATAGTTTGAACATTCCTTGGCGTTGCCCTTCTTTGGGATTGGAATGTATACTGACCTTTTCCAATCCTGTGGCCACTGTTGCGTGGATTCGAACCGAAATCATTCTGTCATTTTTGAGATTGTATTCCAGTACTGACTTTTGCACTCTCTTGTTGACTATAAAGGCCACGCCATTTTTTCTACGAGATTCCTGGCCACAATAGAAGATATAATGGTCTTCTGAGTTAAATTCACCCATTCCTGTCCACTTTAGTTCACTGATTCCTAAGATATCGATGTTCAGTCTTGCCATCTCATTTTTGACCACGTCAAGCTTACCTTGATTCATAGATCTTACATTCCAGGTTCCTATGCAGTATTGTTCTTTGCAGCATCGGACTTTCCTTTCACCATCAGACATATCCACAACTGAGCGTCCTTTCGCCTTTGGCCCAGCTGCTTCACTCTTTCTGGGGTTACTTGTACTTGCCCTCTGCTGTTCCCCAGTAGCATATTGGACACCTTCCAACCTGAGGGGCTCATCTTCCGGCGTCATATCTTTTAGCCTTTTGATACTGTCCATGGGGTTTTCTTGGCAAAGATACTGGAGTGGGTTGCCATTTCCTTCTCCAGTGGATCACACTTGGTCTGAGTTCTTTGCTGTGGCCTGTCTGTCTTGTGTGGCCCTCCACGGCATAGCCCACAGCCTCATCAAATCACGCAAGCCCCCTCGCCACGACAAGGCAGTGATCCATGAGGGGGGAGACGACAACTATCTTTGGATAAAACTTCATGTTTTGGATCCAGCCGCTTCAGATAGAAGTACAGGGGACCCACAACAATCAGCCCTGAACCAAGCTATTCTACACCTGAGGTATGCTGAACTGATGCCTGCTGTTCTTTTATTTCTTGAAAACTTTCAAGGAAGGAGATGCCACACATCTCTAGGCAGTCCATTCTTTACTCACTTGATGTTACAGCTAGGAAATCTTTTCATCATTCCTACCTTAAATTGATGTTCCTATATTTTAACCTTTTGTGTCATACCAGACTAGTTCCTGGGAGATGCATTTTTATTAGTATTAGTACATTGCAGCCATTAAGGGTCCCACGTCACTGAAGGAAGGGATTTAATCCTTTGTGTTACTTTTCTAGCCAGAGTTCTGTTTGGACCACTTTGTTGAAACATACAATTGCTTGTATATTACTTCATTTCCCCTGCAATGGGACAAACAAATACCATTTCAGGTGGGCATCTGAGGTTAGGAAAGTGATGTGAAAATGAGATAAATCCCACTCCCCACTATATTATGGCCCCCGTTCAAATCAAGGGTGGGGACAAAGCTTCTGTTTCTCAATAAAGGCCTCTTCACAGGTCTCCCAACTTCTCATCTACTTTAGGCCCCAGTAGAAATAGTGAACAGATGTTCTGCCTCATCTGTAACATCTTTAAACATGAAAACTGCCAGACCGTTTCCTCTGTATGCTTTCTCTATGCAAATTAAGGTGCTTTCCTTTAACCCAACACACACAGAGACAGTCATCGGAATTCACCAAACCACTTCTTAAACTCTTACAAATTAAAAAGATGTAGTGTATCCAGCCCTGACATGGCCGGGCATGTCTGGACTTGTCCAGGGACAAACCTCAACCTTCACGCCTAAAGACAATGGGCCAGAAGGATCCTAGCCCGCCCTATCAGAGGGCTAGGTCCCAGACCGTGAGGCCAATAGGTCTCTCGGTCACTGTAAATAGCCTATCGGGAAGTGGTCTGTGTGTTGTGGTGGTGGGTTCTGAGGGAATATAAGCCGGTCTGCGAGCCGGCCAAAGTGTCTTGTTCCTGACTGAATAAAGTATGCTTTGCTGAATCACTCTCCGTCTGCATACTTTTCAAAAGAAGTGTGAGGATTTGGTGTGAAATGGTTCCTCCCTCCAGTAGAGATTATTCTGCTACACAAACCTTTCTGTAGAAATCATCATCACTATTGAAAGGCATAATATCCTGCCCTTAGACTGAGAATTACCTTAGTCAGTGCTACATGAGGAGGCCATATTGCCAAGACAGAAATCCTATTGTCTTTATCTTTACATGATGCTGATGAAACTGTATTCTAATGTGCTCTTTGGTCAATACGATCCTCACTTCCAAGAGCAACGTTAAGCCAATTCTATCTGATGTGAATGTAATTATAGTAAAAGTTTCAAATACAGCTGTGAGGTTGAGCAACAAGAAGCAAAAGTGCCTGATGGATTCCATTCAGAGTAATGGGGAGTGATGCAGAGCCTTGAGCAATGGGAAAATATAATTAAAAACCCATGCCAGGAGTGCCACTTCAAGTAGCTTGATACATTCTCTTTCTTCTGAGTATATTAGAAACATTACACTGCATCATATATTTTGAGGCAAGGACTAAAATAAAGAAAAGGCTCTACAGAGGTTGGACTCTGAACTATAAACTGATTTCAGGAAAGGAATGGAGCTTGTAATCTAGCACAGTATTTTAAACATCAAGGTCTGGTTTTTTCCAGTTCTAGTGGAATATGCAGTTATATCTGTGCCTGCAGGCTAGTACTTTCTGCATCTTTTGGTGGTTTAGAACAGATAAGTGCCTTTCAGACTCTTCATTTTCTGGATCTCAACCTTATCCTTCCCTCTACAGGTGCACTGTGAACTCTTGTTCTCTTATAGTATGACATTCTCTAGTGAATCATACCTGACTAGTGAACATTCACTTCTTTCCTGTCATAGATACTGGAAGACGAGATACATTTATTTTGTTCTGTTGAGCTGTGTGACAGAAAGGAGTGCTGAAATAACAGGCTAGACTACAGTAACATTTATTTATTTACTTCATTTATACCATGCCTTTGTCCCCGATGGGGACCCAAAGCTCCTTACATTTTTCTCCTTTCCTTCATTTTGTTCTCAACAACTATCCTGAGAGGTAAGTTAGGCCAAGAGTGCTCAGAGTCACCCGGTGAATTTGTTTCCATGGCAGTGTGGGGATTTGAATTAGGTCTTGTTTTCTTCTGTCTGTGCAGTACCGAAAGCCTGTGGGTAGATCTATATATCTAATTCCCAACTTGCCCCCTTCGTGTGGATATCTAAATCCGCACATCGGGGGCACTTGGGTGGCAGGGAAATTTTCCTGCACATTTGGGGCAATCCCCAAATGTGCACAAAAATCTAAAAACTGTAAAAAATATATAGGGAGATATTTAAATCCCCCAAAATGTAGAAAAGCATTCACTGCGCATGCGCAGGGAACGCACTGGGAATGGTGCATTGCGGGGGGGCTTGGCGGGCCTGCAGCTGTGCGGGCCTCACTGTCACTGCTGGGGGGGAAGGTTTGTTTGCTTGAATCCCCCCAAAAGTGTGTGGTCGGGCTGCATCAGTGGCTTGGCACTGTGGAAGAGCAGGTGGTCACAGAGCCTCCCGCCGCTGCCGTCTCCCCCCCACCCGCAGCCAACGCCGGGCCGCCCGGCTGCTGCTGCTGCCCCAGCTCGCCGGCTGGGTTGGGGGGCCGGCTGCTGTGGTGGAGTCCCTGTGCCTGCCCATCGCACCGCGGCTCTCTCCCTTCCCTCCACAGCTGCCTTCTCTGTGCCTGGCACCCCCCACCGATCTCCTGGCGGTCCTCCTCACTGGCTCCCTCACACACAGGAGAACTTCTACCCTTGCACAGCAGCCTGACTTCACGTATGCACACCTCTCCTGCTTCCTCAGCCCTGAAGAGGCCTCCCCCGCGAGTATTGCGGGTCCCTCTTCTTGTACATGTCTAAAAGTGGGTAGATATATGTATAAAAAGAAGAACAGGTTGATGCCATAAAAGATAGAAAAGGCAATCTGTCCGACTAAACTTAAAGGTAAGGAGAACAAAAATCAACATTTCCATACTGCAAAATCAGAAGTATGAAAGCAACGCCCTGAGGGTGCTAAGGTTCTTTGACTTCTGTGGCTAGCCAATAAACCACACAGTGAAACAGACAATTCCAGGCAATAAAGGATAAAAAAAAAAGATTTATTTGAATAAAGGAACATCTCACAGCTAAGAAATTCAGTGTGGATGTTCAGTGAGTAGCAGCAAGGATCTTGCTTATATGCTCTTCTTGCTCCTCTACATCATCATTGACATCATTTGCACATGCTCAGTTTAGATGTCTTTGTCTGGTCAGTCATCAATCACATATTTGACAAACAGATGTTACTTGGCTGTTTCTCAACTCTACAATGCTGGTGGTTGTCTCATTAAAATTGATTTATACATGTGCTTATTTTTTTGGCTGCTTACCTAGACAGGTAAATCTACAATGGACAACGAAGACTCTGGATTTCAGAACTTAATTTCAAATTGTCTTCCTCAGTTGTTGTTCTTGTTCAGTCGCACAGTCGAGTGCGACTCTTCGCAACTCAATGGACCAGATCACGCCAGGCCTTTCAGTCTTCCTCCGTCCTCTGAAGTTTGCTCAACTTCATGTTCGTTGCATCTATGACACTATCTAACCATCTCATCCTTTGCCGTCCCCGTTTTCTTTGACCTTCAGTCTTTCCCAGCATCAGGGTCTTCTCCAGTGAGTGCTCCCTTCGCATTTGGTGGCCAAAGTATTTGAGCTTCAGTTTCATGATCTGGCCTTCCAGGGAACAGTCAGGGTTGATTGGTACCAGCAACATAAGACTTTAGATATTTCCTCCTATGAATATTGACTGGCTGCCCTATTAATATTTTTCATTATAAATTGGAAAGCTGTTTTGCTGATATTTACCTTGGAAACATTTGACGAGTCCTTAAAGAGTTTTTTAATCAGCCTCTACCGAGGAAGACTTTGTTTTTTCCAGCCATGCTTTTGTTGTGCCTCAGCCTGTCCCCTCCAGTGTGCTTGACTTCAAAAGCTGTTCTGACTCATGTACTCTCCGATCTACAGATGCCCTTCAGCCCCAGTCTTCCTTTATTTTCCCTTCACCCTCCTCCTGTCCTTAATTTCCTGCTCCATCTAAGAAGCCGTATTAAGGAAACCAATGCACTTTTAATTGAGGATATTGGCAAACTATTCAGATAATTATGGGTGGGCCTCCATTGTTTTTTAAAGTGCCTGTATTGTGTAATCAGTATCTACAGGGCCTGGGCCTGAGTCGGAACGGTTTGGGGTTGGGGCTCCCTCTCCCAACCTTCGATGGGGTGCCTTTGGTGCCAGCGTCAGAGGTTAGGAGTTTGGGAGTGCTCCTGGATTCCTCCTTAACTATGGAGGCCCAGGTAGCAGCCACTGCCAGGTCTGCATTTTACCATCTGAGGCAGGTTCGGCAGTTGGCCCCCTTCCTCGACCGCGATGACCTGGCTACAGTGATCCATGCGATGGTCACCTCAAGGCTAGACTACTGTAACGCTCTCTACATGGGGCTGCCTTTGTTGCAGATCCGGAAGCTGCAGCTAGTACAGAATGCGGCGGCCAGGCTGCTGATGGGCCTCCCCAGGTGGGAGCACATCAAGCCTGGGCTGAAGGCGCTGCACTGGCTGCCAATAGCATACCGAATCTGCTTCAAAGTGCTGGTACTTACCTTTAAAGCCCTATATGGCCTGGGTCCGACCTACCTGAGGGACTGCCTTTCCCCACATGTACCCCCAAGAGCACTTCGGTCGGGGACCCAGAACCGTCTGGTGATTCCAGGTCCCTGAGAGGTAAAGCTTGCTACGACAAGGGCCAGATCTTTCTCAGTGGCGGCCCCTACCTGGTGGAACGAGCTCCCGGAGGAGATCAGGGCCCTGCGGGACCTTATGCAGTTCCGCAGGGCCTGTAAGACGGAGCTCTTCTTAGATCTGGCTCAGGCTTACCAACCACTTCCTGTAGACCCCCAAGCTGCTAAAGCACAAACAATTGTCATGCACAGAGGTGCGTTTAAAGTGAAAAGGTTGCAATTTGGGGTAAACGTTGCCCCAGGTATTTCCCAAGGCCTGATGGAGGGAGTATTGAGGGACCTGCCTGGGGTAGTCCCCTATTTTGATGATGTGTTTAATCACCGGAAAAAACGAAGACGAACTGACGGAACGCATCAGGACGGTGTTGGGCCGTTTCCAAGCGGCAGGGTTAAAGGTAAAGAAGTCAAAGTGCCACTTGGGAGTGCCCAAGGTGGAATTTTTGGGGTTTCTAATCGATGCACAAGGTGTACATCCCACAACGGGTAAGGTGCAGGCTATCTGGAATGTCCAAGAAGGAACTGCAGTCCTTCTTGGGCATATTAAATTTTTACCACACATTCCTGCCACATAAGGCTTCTATTGCAGAACCCTTACATAAGCTGCTTACCAAGTGGGCTAAGTGGGAGTGGGACCCACAGCATGACCGTGCATTCAATGCCATAAAGACTCTTATCGTCTGACGCTGTATTGATGCACTATGATGAGGTTAAGCAGCTGGTGTTGGCTGCGGACGCTTCTCCTAATGGAGTGGGGGCTGTGTTGAGCCATGTGATGGCTGATGGCAGAGAAGCACCCATCGCGTATTACTCTCGAACGCTCACCACTGCCGAGAGGAATTATGCGCAAATAGACAAAGAGGGCTTGGCGCTTGTGGCTGGCATGAAGAAATTTCACGATTTTCTATATGGCAGACCTTTTGTGATGGTCACTGACCATAAGCCCCTTCTGGGAATTTTCGCGCCAGACCACCAGACGCCCAACATCTTGTCGGCCAGGACGTTGCGCTGGACAGTGTTCTTGTCAGCATATGACTATGTACTGGAGCATCGGCCTGGCAAGAACATGGGGCATGCTGATGGCCTCAGCCACTGTCCCCTACCTGAACTGGACTCTGACCCTGCACCGGCGTTCGAGGTGATGGCCCTCGAGGAACTGGCCAAACCTCCGTTGCACACGTCAGACATTGCAACCGCTTCAGCCAAGGACTCCACAATTGCCAGGGTGCTCAACTGGGTGTGGAGGGGGTGGCTGGCGGGGCGCATCGCTGAGGAATTCAAGCCGTTTACATTGCGGCAATGCGAACTCTCTGTACACAGGGGATGTTTATTGTGGGGAAACAGGGTGGTGGTTCCCCCCAAGCTGAGACCTCAGATCCTTGAGGGACTGCACAAATGCCACCCCAGCATTGTATGAATGAAGGGGCTGGCTCGGGGCTATTTTTGGTGACTGAAAATTGACTCGGACATCGAGAGTTGGGTACAGAGATGTCACGAGTGCCAGCTGTCCCGGCCTGATCCCCCACATGCCCCAGTACAGCAATGGGAGAAATGTCCCCAGCCCTGGTTGTGAGTCCACATCGACTTTGTGGGGCCATTTCAGGGCCAAATATTCCTGATAGTTGTCGATGCGTACTCGAAATGGTTAGAGGTGGTCCCGACCTCTAAGATGACTGCACTAACTGTAATCAATGCGCTGCGTCGCATTTTTGCAACTCATGGGTTGCCGGACACTCTCGTGTCCGACAACGGGACTTGTTTCACCGCGTCCGAGTTTCAAGAGTTTTTGGCGGCAAATCTGATACAGCATAGCACATCGTCCACATCATTCCACCCGGCAACTAACGGGCAGGCCGAAAGAATGGTGCTGACCACTAAGGAGACTCTTAGCTGACTGGTGCAGGGCAACTGGAGCCAAAAGGTGGTGTTGTTCCTCCTGCATCAGCATGTCACGCCACACTCAGTGACAGGGCGGAGCCCAGCAGAGATGCTAATGGGCTGACGCTTAACAACTCTCCTCGACCGTATGCACCCAGACCTAACAACGTCCAGACCCCCACACAGTGAGTCCACTGACCGGACCAGGAGTTTTGAGGAGGGAGAGTATGTTTATGCAAGGAACTATGTTGGAGGGCATCGTTGGTTGCTGGCAACCAACAGTTAGCAAGGGGACAAACAGAAGAACCTGTGTTTAGTACTGCAACATTTGTATTTATCCCTCACATGAGACATCTAATCTCTCTTGTGGCAGCTGTATCAGTTTCTACATCACAAAATGTAAGCAAAATATAACAGGAATGGTTTGGGGAACCATAGGTACATCAAGAGCAAATGAAAAGTCATAAACTACTTCTCACAGAAGAAAAATTAGCCCATAGAGAACTACAATATTTGTAGACTGGCTGTGCAAAGCTACAATTCCTCTTACATTCAAAGCACTAAAACTATACCTTATGGTCCCCCTCACACCTGAAAATAATTGGGATTTTCTTTTGTGTTTAGAGGAGTTTAGATTATCTTGTAAAATTTTACTATGAGGTCACCTGATCATTATATGCAGCAGATTTGAGGTCCAGGGGGTGCCCCAGGATTGAGGGAGTGAGAGAGGAGAGGTAGATAGGAGGCTCACCAGTGTAGAGGTGGGTTGCTGTCCTGTCAGAAAGGTGTGGCCAGGGACACCATGCAGCCACAGGTAGAGTAGAAGGAATACTGGTGGGATTGAGAGGATCATGGACTTTAACAACTGCACCTGGGGAAGAGTGATGAGACCAATTACTAGGAACAGCAGTGGAATTGGGAGGCAGTCCAGGGTGAAAGGAAGTTGTGGTGCAAAGAAGGAAATGGGGAGTAAGGAGTGAAGTAACTCTTGACTGTTCAGGAGGACAATGTTTGTAAGCATTTCACCAGGCAGTAAATGGACCATAGAACCTGTTAAGAACTTTTTGACTTGTTTATTGGGAATGGAACCCTGCCCCATGCCCAGCCTACTGCAAGTCTCTGCCCTAGCTAGCCCACGTTTTCCTGCCCCTATGCAGCCACGTGCCATGTTATATCTGTGAATTTTCCTTTGCTTGTCTATATTTGTTGTTCAGTCGCACAGTCGAGTCCGACTCTTCGCGACCCCATGGACCAGATCATGCCAGGCCTTCCGGTCTTCCGCCGTCCTCTGAAGTTTGCTCAACTTCATGTTCGTTGCATCTATGACACTGTCTAACCATCTCATCCTTTGCCGTCCCCGTCTTCTTTGACCTTCAATTTGTCTTGTCTATATAGAGAACAGTTTTTCCCTAGTACAGTACAAAAGTTTGAAGCTGGTGATAATAATTTAAAACAAAAGTAGATCATGTATAAATTAACATAATTACCTAGAGATTGGCAACAAGGGTTCCTCAGGAGGAAAAGTACAATGTTTCTCTGCAGTGGGGACCAAAACAGCTTACGTCATTCTCCTCTCCCCCTTTTGATCTGCACAACAACCCTGTGAGGTAGGATAGTCTGAAAGTCTGTGACTGGTCCGAAATCGCCCACTCAACTTCCACAGCAAGAACATGGTTCTAGCAGACTCTACTCTGAAGCGCTAACTGCTATGCCACACTGGCTATGGTATCACCTGGTATCACAACTGAACTCCAGACAACAGATATCTCTCTTCCCCTGGAGAAAATCACTGCTTTGGAGGGTGGCCTCTATGGCATTCTGTTCAACTGAGGACTCTCCCCTCCCTAAACTCTGGCTTCTGTAGACTCCACCAAAAAATCTTTAGGAATTTCCCAACCTGGAGCTGGCAACCCTATTCAGGACTGGACCCAATGAGTTTTCTTCGAAAGGCCAAAATAGGCGTGGGCCTCCTTCCCTCCCCTTTTACTGACAGAACCAACCTTGGTTGCCTAGCAACAGGCACTGAGAGGAAGGTAGGGTTGCCAGCTCTGAGTAGGGAAATACCTGGAGATTTGGGGATGGGTCCTGTGGAGGGCAGCATTTGGGGAGGGGAAGGACTCATCAGGGTATAATGCCATAGGGTCTACCCTCCAAAGCAGCCATTTTCTCCAGGGGAACTGATCTCTGTCATCTGGAGATCAATTGTAACAGTGGGAGATCTCCAGGTCCCACCTGGAGACTGGCAACCCTAGGGGAAAGTCAGCCGCACAGCAGGAGGTTCAAGAGAATGGTTTGATGGCCGCTGGCACACGTCAGTAGCCAGCCAGCCATGGAGAGGCCAAGCAGGAAACACGGCCATTTTGGCAGTTTATTCTGTCAGTGAAATGACCAAGCTTGCAGTGGGTGCAGAAGAGATGCAGACCCAGCACCCAGCCAATGGCATGCGAGTAGTCTTGAGTGGCAGTTGACTGTCCAATAGATGATGGAGCGCACAGCACAGACAGTGGGAGAGCCAGAAATTTTGTGTGTGTGTGTGTATGTGTATGCTAACCTGAATCTGTTTAAAGCAAAAGTAGAATAAGATCTCAAATTGTGGTCCAAGATGAACACATCATGGTTGGGTACGATTGCTGTACTTAAATGAAAATCCTCTCTTCCCTTTTCTCTGTTATCCCATTTATGATCACATGAGAAAGGCTGATGGAAGTCTAAAAAACGTTTAATAAATATCTAAGGTGAAAAAGGCCTGAGATCAAGACAATGTTTTTGCATGCTCTGCAGCAAAAAGATGGGCTGTCAGCTCCCAGTGTATTTAATTATTACTGTACATCATGTTAAAGAAAAATTGTTCTTCAAAATAGTAAATAGCAGCTCACACCATAGGTAGGACAATATTCTCCACATCACCACATATATATATTTTTAACACAAATGCCTCATCTTATTGCAGTCGGCACCATATGTGGAACAATTTTTATAAGTGATATATGACAGACATAACATGGATATCAGACTTCAGCTGACCTTCAAAGAAAATTCCATAGTTTTGGGGGTGGCACTGAAAATGCCCCTTCTGCCTTTGCTCAGTTCATTTGGTATGCAGATGGCAAAAGAAAGGCGATATTGTCAGCTGATCTTAGACAAGGTATCTGTTGGTATGCTAAGGTCTTGCTGAGCATGAAGTCTGGCAAAGCAGAAATCCACAAAGGCAGAGACAATAAACTGATAATATATGGCAATGATTTTATATTACAAATGTCACTTTGCTTTATGCTTTTTGCATTACTTGACAGCCCACACTCATAGTATCATTCTGAGTCCACAGATGACAATTTGTTTTCTTATAATCTTTGCAGAATCAACTGTACAATGGTTCACTGAAATCTTATATGACTATGACATTTACTAAATTATGGAGTTACTTGTCATCTGGTTTCCATAGGCACCCTACCAAGTGTACACAGTTAAGATTATGCTGCTTATGCTGCTGTTACTTCTACAAGCAAGAAACTACAGATATCCATAATGATGCCATACTCCTACAGCATCGTACAAAATGCAGTCTACGGACACAACTAAAATTAAACAAGTATAAGGATTAACCTAGTAGAGTATGTCTGTATATATTTAAGCATCTGGGGAGCCAACTGAACCATTTGGCTACAGACCATGCATAACTTTTCCTTGAAAACTTCAGCCCCTGACATCTCTCAAGGAAAATATCCCAGACAGCAATGCCAGGAAAGGCCTCGCTTGAAATTTGTATTAATGCTGTGCATCAAGTTAGGGTAGATAATACTTAACAGACCCTAAATAGCTCCTTCTAATAACGTGCTGTAACTGTGAAATCTGGTCCCCATTAAAGAAGAACTTGACATGTGGTTGTTCATGAACCTGCTTGCCCAATTAAAGGGGAGACACGGCCTGGGGATTGCACTTCGAGGGAGGGACTACAGGCAGGAAGAAGGGATGCCTAATCCCTGCTGCAGCTGCAAGTGCTTCCCTACAATCCCCAGCCTACCCTATTAATTATTCTTTTCCTGAGCTGTGTTTACTTTCCCAGTTTCAAGCCAAGCTGGGAGGAATGTAGGGTTGCCACGTGGGGAAGATCTCCTGCCCCCAGAAGGACTTGCCAGCTGGTACTCTAGCAGCTGGCAGGAGACATTTTAAAAACTTCAAATCACAATTGGTTATGGCATGCCATCACTTCAAGGGGAAAACTCTCTAGGAATTGCCAGCAATTCCTTGAGGCATAACCTCACTTCTGCATTTTCCCAGAAGTGACATTATGTGGTTGAGGCCAGCTGGTCCCCCGTGCACCTGCCCCACCTGGTCTCCTGATGGTTGTCAAGGTGGGGCCGGGCATTTATAGAGCAGAATCAGTAGCTGGGTTCTGCCAATCTTCAGGTGGGCCTAGAGAAGTTCTGGAATTGCAACTGATCTCCAGACAACAGAGATTCCCCTGGAGGAAATGGCAACTTTTGGAGGGAAAAGACTATATGGAAATCACATGGCAACTGAACTCCCACTTCTCCTTAAAGTCCACCCCAAATCGCCAGACATTTTCCAAGCTGGAATTGACCACCCTGGTTAAGCAGCTCCCTTTCACGTTTCAGTTTCTCCATGAAAGTGTCCCCCTGCCTCTTCCTTGGCATTAGGAGAGAACCCCATATTTCCCTGATAATATCTACAAGATAGTTTAATTGTAGCATTTGCAAATATACAGAAGTGATGCTGACACAGATGTCCAAGACTGGACCTTCTCCTGGACTTATCAGACTGAGCTACAGCAGGTGGCCATGACTTCGGCTCCAAACTTCAAGCTGCCAACTGCTCCTATGGCTGCCCTCAACAGCGAGAGGACTGACACTGCTAGACCAGACAATGCATAGCTTCTTTATAAGGAGCCATATGGCAGGCCAGACAAGAGGTCCCGGTTTTAATCCTGGCTGTGGTGGAAAGACCGGGGGGGGGGGGGGCGGCGGGGGGGGGAGCAGCAGTGGTGGCAGTGGCAAATCCCATCCCCTCTCTCTGTATCTGAGGCCTTTACTGGCCTGGAGTCTCGGCTGGAACCACAGATGTGGACAAGAAGGATCAAGAAGTTGTGGGGACCCCTGGATACCCACAATAGGATAGTCATGCTCTCCTTCTGCATCACAGGAACTAGAGGTCTACAGCCACCCTTTTGACTGGTAAAGTACAATTCATATTTGCATATTCCAATACATGACCTTTCCCCCATTTAGGTAAGCTATTGTGGGAGAATCTCTCTTACCAAACCTTGTGTGTTTTAACCCGTATGTTTTTCTGCTACTGTCTTTGTCTCTCACCACCTTTTCACCAATTACTCTCCCACGATATTTGAGCTGTTGTGTGAGGTTTCACTGCCAGAAGCACAATATAAGATCCTCTCAGGCTCTTGTTCTGGACCAGTTTATGCAACGTATCATTTTATCCCAGTCAGGTTGTTCCGGTTACTCTTCACATGCAATGTCATTGTTCTGCATGACTGCTAACTCATGACTACTCTATTGAACTGAAGACCCTCACTTCACTCTTCATATTTTGCTAAGCTGAGTTTTCTGTTAAACATTCCAGCGCTGTTTCTATGTAGTAAAGTTTTCTTACATTTTTAAAAGGCAGCTAAAAGAGAGAGAGTCATATCACCTCTCTAACTATTGTGGCTGCATTTGTACTTGTCTTGCACTTTAAAGGATTAGCCATTCTATGAGTCTCTCCACCCTTTAATTTCAGGCTCTCTCCACCCTCTCATTTCAGGCTATTAGAGTTCTTTAGCATTCCCTCAAAGCTGACATCTGTAGTCCAAATTTCCCTTTATTTCTGTTTCTTGATGACACCAACTAGCCAACAACTGTTTAAAACCATTGAAAATAGTGTGATCCGCGCAAGTATTTCAAGAGGCTCTGCAAAGGTAACTCACATTTTAGTGTGGGTCAGATTGCAGAATGGTTATCCAGAAACAGTCAAATCTGACCACACAAATGTTCTGTATGACAGTGGGGGAGGAAACCTGCCCTGTTTACCGAGTACAGTGTTTTCATAGCAAATGGAATCACAGATACCTAATCAGATTATTGGATAAAATGGGGTAAGTGAAACTGTTCTCATGTCAGACATAATCCCTTGGTGCATGTTTTAAGCGTTCCCTCCAGCTTTTTCTTAATAGATAACTAAATGTTCCTCTTTTGGATCGCTATAATATTAAGAACATCGTGTTTGGAAAGAATACAGCACAGCTAAGTGTACCTTCAAGAGATAAAAGTGATTTATCACAGCTGATGGTAGATGTGGCATGGATAATAAAAAGACAGCTAAAAAAAATTAGAAGCCATACAGGTTGAAAGCAAGGATTTCCAAATAATGTCACCTTAAATAAATTTTAAAAAGCTATATCCAGTTCAGTGGAACTTACTTCCAAGGAAGACCCAAGCGCAAAAAGAAAAAAAAAGATAGTCAAAACAGTCATGCTCATTTTCAGCCTGAGTCAGGAAGGTGATAAAGCAAAAACATGAAGGGTGGGTACAGGATGTCCCATGGGGATCCAGACAGTCACACCGCAGCTGTAAGAGCCATATCAGCACTTAGCTTCCTTACCTAATAGACAGTGCACACAAAATGGAGAGAGAGAATTGCAAGAAAGAATTCCACCCTTCTGCACTTATCATAGCGATGATTCATGGTCCTTTGAGAAAGGCGACTTCATCGTTTCAGGGTGTTTTTTTTAAAATGGCAGAAGAGATTCAATTTTGAAAACTACCAGATCTGGAGAAAAATGTCCTGTCCCTTTAACAAGAGGCTTTATGTGTGGAAATGGGCATAGAGATAAATAACATCCTCTTAACTGGGCTCTATTGAAAGGACAGGACTTTTCCCCTCCAAGCAGCTGGCAACACTCCTCTGGCCACAAGCACTTACTATATTTAAAAATGTAGAGTTGTTCATTGCACAAAAATTATAACATCCATTGTACATGATTGTTTATAATTTCTGTTCATCAGTTAAAATCTACAGGAATTTTCTCTTTCCCATTTTTTCTTATTTTGTTGGTGGGAATCCCGTCATAAATCTTTTAGGTGGGATTCTATGTGCAATGGACTGGAACATTAGATTGTTAAAAATAATGGATGATGAGAGAGGTCAGAAGTTCAGGCCTCTCTCTCGGGCATACAGATGAACAAAAGAGTAATTACATAGCATGAACAACAACTAATAGTATAATACAAGAAGAGCCAATTAAAGTTTCTAAAAAGTGGATCCTATTGGGCTATTAGAAATTACAGTAAGGAAATCCAAATCTCTATTTAAGCCATGATGAGAGGCAACGCTTAGTTCCTTGATGAGTTCTAATTTGGCACTTTCATGTTGTATATCCCCTTTGATTTTTTTTTTTAAAAATTAAGAAAAGTGACTCTCAGATCTCCAAAGTATATACAGGAAGATTAAAATCTTGCCCCATTGGTTTTGAATGTTGTGATTTCTGATGTCAGTTTTGTGTTCATTAATTTTCTCACATAGGGACCAACAAGTTTGTTGGCATTATTGGCACACAATGTTGTATATGAAATTGGATGATGTACTAGGGAATGAGCCCAAGATGGTGTAGCTGATATTATTAGCTCCTATAGCAGTATTACCCTAAGTGTCTGTGGGTACAAAGTTGGCATCTAGATCTGTTGCAGGGTTGAGTTCCTGGGTTAGTGTCTCTGTTGGGTGGTCCATTGTTGTTAGTAAGAAGATATTTGGGATAAGTAATAGTTGGGAGAGTTCAGTACTCCCTATGCATGATTTACTTTAAGAAATAACTGTTCTGCATTATGGCTGTGAATGGAATACTCGACCAATTAAGTAATTTATTCCTGGAACATATGCTTGACTGAAAAAAAAGAAACCAAGGAGGCAGTCAAAGAGGAAAATAATGTAATAATGAGCAACTTTAATTAGTGTCACATCAGATAAGTAAATGTATGTACTGGATATGACAAAGAGATAAGATTTTGAGATCTGATAAATTATTGTGCCTTATAAGAGTAAATTGTGAAACTTAAGAGAGGGTGATCCAGGACATAATCTTAAATTGATCTCAGATTCAGACCTGAGATCTAAGTCAAAGTACCTGGGAACACTGTCTTTCATGTTATCATATCCAACAAATATGTAAGTGAAAAATAATACAGAAAGTCCAAAACAATTATGTTTCCTTTCAAAAGAGGACATGTCTTCCAGACCTGGATAGCCCAGGCAAGCTGATTTTGTCAGAACTCGGAAGCTAAACAGGGTCGACTCTTGGACGGGAGACCTCCTTGGAATATCAGCAGTCGGGAGGTGGGGGCAGGCTTTATTCAGCCACCTCTGAATATCCTCCAGGCCCCCAGTAGGGGTCAGTCACTAGAGGTTGCCATGACTTCCAGGTGCACACAAACTCACAAGCACACACACATGCACATATGAAAAACAAAAACAAAAAAAGGACATGTCACAAGGAGGGGGGTATTAAAAAGAAGCTGAGAGAAAGAATACGATAACCAATCAAGCATCTGGAGGTTATTTAGAACCACGCTAATGGGGGAGCAATAGAATATTTGCCACAGATGAGGAAAGGAACAAACAAGTCCAAAAGGAAACTGCTGTGCCCATAGAAAGCTTCAAGTGGAAGGACCTTCAGGAGAGACAAGAGAGAGGGTTGAGGGTGTACACTTAAGTCAGCTATTGTTCCATTTTCTGTGACTGACAAGTGTTGGGAGTTGCTTATTCAAAAGTACCTAATTGCCTAGCTAACAGCACAACAGAGTTAAGGAAGCTCTAAAAGGCAAGAAGACTTCGTTTAAAGAGTTGCCTAAAGGAGAGCAGTAAAAAGGAACACAAATTCTAGCAAAATCAACCATTAGAGTTTCAAACATTGCCTAGACAAATGCTGAAAGATTTGGGGTCTAGTACCTTGGGAGGGGGAACTTTGGAGAAGATGTGATGTCACTTCTGGTGACACTCTAGGAATTCCCCCTGATCTCTGTGTTAAAGGCTACAGAAACTAGGGAATTCCTAGAGTGTCATTGTGGAGGCCATTTTTTCTCCTTCTCTTCAATTTCACAAAGGCAGTAGATTGGGGCTGGAGGGGAGGGGGAATTCCCTGCTGGGTCCAGATAATTGGGAATACTATTAAACATATGGGCCACTCTGAATGTGACATGGGAACATCATTCATCAATGGGGGGGCATGAAATATCAGGGGGAAAGGAGTTTAATCCTCCACTTCACAAGTGGATTAGTATTTGAAACCAGCCAAATATAGGCAATGTATTTTGCATAGCCCAACTGCTTACTATCATGCTTAATTCATGTCCCCATGTCCTGCCATATCACAATTCTTCCTGCAAACTCTGATCTCGTTATCTGTTCTATGGACTTTACATTCACTTTTGCCTAGACCTGGAATTGCTAGATTTCTCGTCTGCCAGAGTCTGACCCTGAAAAGAACTTGAAGCCATGTGCCCCCCAAAAAGAGAGGAGGCAAAAGCTTCTTGATGGAAATTTTTGTGAATTCTGTCATACTTACCTACCACTCTTATATAAATAGACCCTGCACCAGGGATTGACAACCTTTCAGTGTCATCAGCATAGATAAGTTCACCTCTTCTTTCTTATGCATTTGCATCACAAATATACTGATTGGCAGAGTAGTCTTCTTGTCTCTATAGAAACACTATGCATATGTCAAAAAGATTTTTAAAGGCCATATTTTGACTAAAAACGAATGTCTCTTTCCAATCTTATAATTACTGTTGCCGTTACAATAACAAAACCATGCACAATTGTTTCAGGCGCACATCAAAGTTGGCATGGCAACAACCAATTCTGTTAGAACTGTTCCTTAGTAATAATCTCTCATCAATGTCTTCAATGTGCTGATTACCTGGGAAATGAAAGATCATGCCGCCTTCAAACATTCAGAAGCACTTTCCCAGCTCTTATATATGACTTTCATAGAGAAACCCAACCTGTCAGTGTCCCATCCTCAACACCTTGTGGGAATCCAGAGCACTAACAGGGGCAGAAAAAAACTCAAGCAGACTTGGTGGTGGGGGGTTACCAGGCCACTTTCAATGGTTTATGCATGCAGGGCCGGCCCGAGGTGTTTCTGCACCCTAGGTGAGGCTAGCTTGTGGCGCCCACGCCCCCTCAGCGCAGATGCCAACCTCCCGGTGGGGCCTGGAGACCTCCCAGAAACACCCCCCCCGCCCAGTTCCTTTGACAAACGTGCCCCCCTCCTCCTTCATTCACTCCACCCAGTAAAGCATGGGCATGCACACGGGAGGGGCCGCCGAAGGTGGGGCTGCGGTGGGCTGGGAGGGTGCCCCCTTCCCTCTGCCCTGCAGCACTGTTGCCCCCACACCCCTCCTCCCACTCCCGCAGCGATCCCACCTTGTGGGGTTGCCGTGCACCACGCAGCACCCGAGTCCAGCGCCATCGTGGACAGGGCCTGCCGGCTCCCCGGCGCCTTCAGCCCAGGGCCGGCCCGCTCACTAGCAGCTGCTGTTGCACAACTCTCCCCCTCCCCAGGCCAGGGATCTTCCCCATCCAGCACCGCGGAACACACAAATCGTCCCAGGCAGGCTCTCACCGGAGGAAGCCGCGCGCCCTGCCCTGCCACCACCGGCCTGCCACTTCCCAGCAATAGCTCCCTCGCCCCCTGCTGGACCAGTGCATGTGACCCCTCCGAGAAACCAGATCCCCCCCGGCAGGATCCACCCAGCCACTGGCGTCGGGGGGGGGGGGGGG
>NW_015173136.1:513742-517358 GCF_001447785.1 Gekko japonicus
GGAAAGAGTTGTGCAACAGTGGCCACTGCTGCAGTCTGGCAGGCTACTGGGCTTGGCTTGGCTGGGATCAAGTGAGCCTTCCCCCGCGCCCCTGAGTGCTTGAGGGACTGTACCGGCTGCCGCCCTCCCAGGGGAACGCGCCAGAAGGGCAGGCGAAGGGGTGTACTGAAGCAGCATGCGCCCAGAAAGTCATGTGGGGGGGGAGGCGGCGGTGGCCAGGGCGCACGGTGCTTTTGACAGGGGGCTTTTGGCACCACCATGATGGCCCCGCGCTCTAGGCAAGAGTCTAGCTCGCCTAGTGAGCGGGCCGGCCCTGTATGCATGGTCAGGTGCAGATACATTCCTTGTTTGATGAACACACTTCTCACTTCTCTGAGGAGAGATGGTTCTGTCTTTGTTGGGTAAAGGTGAGCTAAAAATGTCTCAAATGAGGGTTTCTGAGGACAGAATTTCCAAGATGCAGCTAGATAATTACTTCTCTCTAATTTGGAATCAGGGAGATTAACAACATTGTAGGCTGGACACTGAGGAGACCTGTACTTCTGCTGTTATATTTGTTGCAAAAATGGATAAGGGGATGAAACTTCAGAAATGTTTTTATGTCCACTGGCTTGTGGACCCTGACTGGGTGGAAAGGTGGCATAATTTTAAATAAATAAATAAATGCTCTACTGTCTTTTACCATTACCTTTTATTCTACCAGTATTGTTCAAAAGTTTCAAGGTTTACAGCATTGTCTGTTTATCCTGAAGTATGAATGAAACCTGGTCAGCACTCTGTCCCCGTCTGTTTGCATTAACAGAAGCAGGAGACCTGGTTTTTTGCTAGATGATGTGACACTCTTTCAGTTAACCTAAGCATTTATCCATAACTGAGGCAGAAAGTAGTTTAGGAGTTAACCTGCAATAGTTGCTTGTCTATACTGGTTGAGGGTACTGAACGTTTTACACAGAGGGAATTTCCATCCACAGATCATGACATCCTCCCTTCTGCTGAAGCCCCAATACTTCCCAATGATGTTTGTATAAAATAGCCTAAGGAAAAGCAGGGAGAGTCAGAATTCTGCAGCACGATGGGTGAACTGGTGAAGAATGTTTTCCCTTTCAGTCGTAGAAACTTTCTGCAGGATCCAAGCCATTGATGGTCAACACTTTTTCACTGTAATTCCTATTTTTGTTTAAAGTAAGTAACACTACCATATTCTCAGGTGGGTAGCCATGTTGGTCTGAAGCAACAGAACAAAGTTTGAGTCCAGTGGCACCTTTAAGGCCAATTAATTCTGGGTGTGCGTGGAAGCTTATACTCAGAATTAAACTTTGTTGGTCTGAAAGGTGCCACTGGACTCAGACTATGAGCTACCATATTCTGGGTGCATTCAGATGGCTCTTTAGATCCACGTGAGGCACGAGTGCCTCATGGATTTAAATGTAATGTCCAGACATCAACATCTGGGAAACATCCATCTTCCACGAGTCCCGTTTTGCCACGTTTCAGAGCCGTACTAAAAAGGTCCTCCTTAAAATCTGGAGTTTTCAGTTCCGACGGGCCAATCGCGGACTTGCCCCCATCTGATCGTTCCAGCACGCAATTTAAAAATGGTGCCCGTTCGGGATGGTCTGACGCCAGACCATCCTGAATGAGCGCCATTAAAAAAAATATATTGATTCTGCGCATGCGTGGATAAACAAGGCCACGCTATCACGCCTATGCGCATGCGCAAAAAGTTTTTTTTAAAAAACCCCCACCGTGCGTGCCTTTTTCAGTGGACACCGTCTAGACAATCCACAGCAGAAGCAGCGCACGGTAAGGCAATTCCCCGGGGGATGTCTGGTCATGCGAGGATGGATTTTAAAAGATCGGGATCAAATTTGAGCCGGTGTAACAGGCCGGATTAACCCCCCGGCCAGAGTAACCCCGGGGTTACTCTGGCCTAGCCTAGAATAACCCCGGAGGGGTTATTCTGGCCTAGGCTAGAGTAACCCCAGGTTAATCTGGCCGGCTGTAACAGGCCAGATTCACCCCCCCGGCCAGAGTAACCCCGGGGTTACTCTGGCCTAGGCTAGAATAACCCTCCCAGGCCAGATTAACCCCCCAGGCCTGCTTTCTGGGGCTGCTGTATTTTCTTACTAAGAGAGATACTTCCCCAATAACAATCGAACACTCAAACAATCTCTTAGTAAGCTTGTCAATGACCAAGGCAACAACTGGGACCAATTTATCCCTGGTGTTCTGTTTGCGTATCACAAATCTGTGCATGCCTCAACCAAGTGTACTCCATTTGAGGTCATGTATGGACGGAAGGCAAAGCTTCCTATGGACCTCAAGCCCTCAGAGGCTGACATTGTGGGCTCCATGCCCCTTTCAGATGAAGCTAACCCTGATGTACTGGATACACTGACAACCATTAATAAAAAGCTCCGTTCAACCATCAGCACCAACATCCACTCTGCCCAGGAATACCAGGAGCGTGGCTTTGATCGTCGACACAACAGCAAGAAAGAAATCAGTGTTGGCTCCATAGTTTACATCAAGAATCAGCGCTGTGTTCGTCGCATGGGTTCAAAGATGGAACCACGCTGGATTGGACCCTACTCAGTTGTGGAATCCTTGACCAAGGGACGCGTAAAACTTAGGAACAGTAAGACTGACAAGATGCTGAACAACACCTACCACACCAGCAACCTTAAGCTTTTCCAGAAAGAAGAGGCTTCTCCACCACCCAAGTCCCATGATGATTATCCTAGTGACTCTGCAAATGACAGCCTGAAGCAGAAGACACTCAAAAGACCACGTGAGGGACCAGACAATGATGACATCAACATCTCACAGAGATGCCAGCAGATGAAGACTTTCAACCCACTACCAAGTTCTGTAAGAAAGTATCTTAGCACCACTCTTGGCCTTTCATTTGTAAAGGTTGTGTACTGTGGACGCACAAGGGAGCTTGGGCATCCACGGCGTACGTATAAAACCAAAGGTGATGGGAACTGCTACTTCTGGGACATCAGCTACATCCTGACAGGATCAGAGGACAACCACTCCCTTCTTAGAAATAAAGTCATCCACCACATGAACACTGACTTGACAGAGAAACTACAGGACTACTTGAACCGGAATGTGAGTGAATATGTGAGCACTTCTGGCATCTCTCATGATGGAGTCTGGGCAACTGATGCAGAGATCATGGCCACAGCGAATCTGCTGAGTTGCGACATCCTCATCCACACAAAAGCTGGTCACTCCATGGAATGGTTGACCTATCCCGCAAGCTTCAATCTGCAGTCAACAACAGAGCATGCACTTTATCTTGGAAACAAGCATGATCATTTTGATGTTGTCATTAGTGTTTAGCTTTGAATAATTATATCTCTGTGGGTACTTGGTAGCCATCAAAGTAGAAGTTTCAGGATGTTATGACTTATATTACATTATGGACAGCTAAGTTAAGTGAACATCAAGTCTAATGTTTTTACTGTTGGTTTTTTTCCTGGTTGAAGTAATAAAATTCTATGTGTGCAGAGTTCTAAGACTGAAGTCAATCAGCTTTCTCATGTGACTTACCTGTCTGTCTCTGCTCTACCATTTCTTTCTTTCTTTCTTTCTTTCTTTCTTTCTT
>NW_015173136.1:517615-527323 GCF_001447785.1 Gekko japonicus
CATTGACTTCAGTGCATTTACCCTTGTGTCAATCCAGGAATGCTCTCAAATAGCAATTCTGATGCAGAAACAGGAGAGAGGGGTTTGTGGGGGATTTGTCACTTGAAAACAACTCCCCCAGGGACTCCCAATCCAGAATGACTATTTGGCTGTGGTGATTGACAATGTGCAGACAGCTACCTGATCAAAACAAAAAACAAAGGAGGCAGAAATGGAAGGGAAGGTTCGGACTTCACAAATGGCTTGACTTTGCAACAGGGAGGTTCAGACATCGGGAAATGTGGGGTGGAAGCGCCGGCATACCTAAAGACCAGACTTTCTCCGGTGTCAGCAAACACCGTTTCCAGGATATGCCGGTGTAAAGGGGTTACTCTGGGGCTAGGCCAGAGTAACCCCGGGTTACTCTGGCCGGGGGGGGGTGAATCTGGCCTCTTACAGCCGGCCAGATTAACCCGGGGTTATTCTAGGCTAGGCCAGAATAACCCCGGGGTTACTCTGGCCGGGGGGTTAATCCGGCCTGTTACACCGGCATAATGGTGGGATTAGCTGCCCGTCTGAACGCACCGTCTGTGAAACATATTTTACAAGAAAAAAAATGTTGGGGTCTTTGACAGGTGACAGATCACGGTAATGCTTTAATGAGGATCCCTCCTGAAATCTTAAAGCTCAGTCTTTCTAGTTGCACATACAAATCAAGTGAAAAATGATAAAAGAAATAACTGTTGGTGGTGCTTATTTAGGACGGAGGATACTAAGGAAGCGGCAAATACTGAAACAGCACACCCCTGTATTTCATGCTTATTTTGTTTAATGTAATTCTGTCACAGGTCCATGTTTTTAATCTACATGTAATATAATGTATAGATTTCATTGTTACATTTATACCCATCCTGTCCTGTGAGTTCAGAATGTCTGATAGTAGTTACATCAAAGCCATTTCTATCACTGTCCCAGTCTATTCAGTAGGGAAATCAATGGTGTCAGGAAGCTAAGGAGGGTCAACTACGTTTTAAAAAATGCCATCCTGCAGACTAGTTTTACTCCCCTTATCTCAAAATACAGCTTTCTCAAAGTAGCACTTCATTTGTTCAAGATCCAGTCACTTCATCCCCTGCCTGAATGTTTTTTTCCCCCCAGTGAAGCAAACCACAGCTCCAGGGGGTGACAATTTGGCTCAGGGGTGGGGTGAAGATTAACCCTTCTTCCATAGCCGCTGCTCCACTCACATTCCCTTCCCTTCTCCCACAGCTGCTGCAAACTTTTTTTTTTTTAAAGAAACACTGAGTCACAAACGATGGGTGTACAGGGCAAAGACAATCCAACATCTTCTTTGGTTAGAATTGTAAGAGAGAGAGAGCAACCCAATTTCTCCTCACGGGGCAGTTGACCTAAGCTACCTGAGATCCCAGTTCTCACATTTCTGACACCGTCTGAGCCAGCCAGATACTGGCTGCTTCTTCAGGCAGCTGTTCTAGTATTGCTCTTCTAGTCGAACTGCTAGGTTGGCAGGAGCTGGAACTAGAGACAGGAGCTCACCCTGTCTTGCGGCACCCGGGTCTTGAACCGCTGAACTACTGACCTTCCACAGCCTGCAGTTCAGTGTCTTAACCACTTGAGCCACCACAGCTTCTAGGCCTGCCCTTTATGTCTGGTACCCCCTCCAGGGACATTTTCATTGTCTCCTCACACCTTTCTTCTGTCTTCAAAGCCTATTTATTCCCTAAAAATTGTCTTTAGGTCTTGCATTGATCAACATGTTCCTACATGGTTGATTTAAGCCCAGACTTTGTATTGTCTGAATGTATATTGTTTTAATAGTTTTTAATTGTTATTTAATGGAGTATCATTATGTTTATTTGATGTAAGCCGTCTTGAGCCCTGCTTGCAGGGAAGGGCAGCCTAGCAAGTTGAATTTAATACATAAATAATAAAAAGACGCTGGGATTTTTCTTTTTTACATCAACATTCAGATTTCAACATTAATTATTCTTTCATAGATTCTGCATCTAGGCAGGTTACTGATCTTGTAATTCTAGTCATTTCTATGGCAAACATGCAAATTGTTTTACAATGATGCATAAAGAAATCCCATAAAGTAGTTTTGACTGAAATTGCTCAAGGTTTCCCAGTGAATTTCACAGATCAGCAGAGATTTAAACTCAAATCTATCACAAGCAAAACTTTACTACAGAGGATTGGATGCTGTGGGCATGTTCCTTAAGCAGTTGTGTTTTCTCCTAGCTGAAGGTGAGTTCTCCTTATAGGAAGGATCCTTGTGCCAGATGAAGGCACTTCCACGAGAGAGAAAAAAACCATGGGAGCTAAGTCATTGTATTTAGTGGCACAATGGACAAAAGCATCCCTATTTTATGCCTTTCTAAAACAATTTAGCCCAGCTTCTATTAAAAGAAACACAGAATGACTTAAAAAAAGACAAGATTGATTTTCGGAGCCTTTGGGCCATACTGACCTATGGTACATTTTGAAGCATTTCTACAGCATTAGGCTGCTTTCACACACATTGGATAAGGCACTTTCAGTGCACTTTAGTGATGGTTTGCAAGTGGATTTTCCTGTTTCACACAGGAAAACCAAGTTGCCAAATAATCACTCAAGAGCACTGAAAGGTCATTGAAAGTACACTATCCTGTGTGTGTGAAAGCAGAAAATTAAGACATTTCTCACAATTTTGGCTGCAGAGATTGCGTTGAGTCACACAGAGATTTTGCCTACAAACAATGTAGAATTACTATCAACAATGAGTGATGCCACATCAGTCATGAATGAATACACTCATTTTTCTGATGTATGCATGCTCCTCAGATCCTTGATACTAATTGTAATTAGTGATATTCTAAACTCTTTGCCAGCAGTGTCTCTTTAATGGGAAAAGCTCCCATAAAATAATGACAGGGAATTTTTCTAATACCTTCAGATCATAGCTCACTGCACACACAAACAAAACTTTTCTGGGTGAAGTTTGCCTTGTTGATGTTTATAAACAGTGCAGTGGAATGGGCAATCTTACAATACCAATAAACACAGAAACAAAGTTGAAATATAGCTCCCATAATGATTATGCTGTCTTCACGATAATTCATCAGTGATCTATTGGCGTGACATGTAAGAAAAGCATTGCCAAACATATGTTCAATATAATATCATGGAATGTTAAACACCTGAAGGATTCCAATAAGCATTAAAAGGTTATTTCCAGTAGAAAAATCTTAAAGGTGATGTGGATTTTTTACAAGAAACTCACATAATGGCAAAGGATAAGAATTACTTGTGTAAGGGTTGGGTTGGTGAGGTATATGTTACAGGTACATCTAATTGATCTAAATGTGTTGCTATATTGATACAGAGGTGTGTTTCTTTTCATGTTCAGCACATGATTGCAGATTCAAATAGTCACTTTATTATTTTCATAGTGAAAAGTTCTGTGATTGTTTAGTAATGTGCTTGGTCCAAATGTGGACTCCCCAGACATGTTTCATCAATATTTCAGCTATTTGGAACATTTTATATATGACTATCTGTTCATGGGGGGAAATTTTAATGTCATACTAGACACAGCTTTGAATTGAAGTACACCCCTACACACGAAATATTATTTGATAAGATCTACACTCAAACCCTATATAGCTGAACTAGGTTTGATTAATCCGTGGCCTATATTGCACCCAGTGCACAGAGATTAAATTTATATTTCTTCTGTGCACCATAATTGTTTCTGGTTAGACTATTTTCTTGCTTCAGCTTCTCCGATGCCCTAGATTATTGCCTGTGACACAGACATTATTGTTATTTCTGACTATGTCCCCATATCAGTAGTCCTTCGGTTTCCAGACTGTGTTACACCACCTAGTTTATGGTTAGGGTTGCCAAGTCGATCTTCTGCCGGAGCGGGGAGCTCCCGGCCGGTGTCTGGTGTGCGCGTGCGCCGCATGCACGTCACCCGGAAGTGATGTGACGATGGCAGGCACGCTGGGGGCGGGGCCATGGCCATACGAGGGAAAACCATAGAGTTTTCCCTCGGATAGCCGTGGCCCTACCCCCAGCGTGCCCGGCGTGGTCGCGTCACTTCCGGGTGACACGCACGTTGGGGTGGAGTTCCCCCGGGGGCCCAATCTGGCGGTGGCGGGAAATGGGCCTCTGGGGTGAGGGTTTCTCCGCCCCCTGGGGAGACTTGGGAAGCCTATTTATGGTGTTTTAATGTTCCTCTTCTTCATGATGGCACTTTTAAAGATCAGATGATAGCTGAGTTATCAGAGTATTTCAATAATAATCAAGGAACAGCTATTAGCCATGTTATTGGATGGGATGCTTGAAAAGCCTTTATTAGAGTAGAATCATTGCATATGCTTCGCATAAGAAGAAACTTAGAGAAAGGAAAGAAGTAACTTTGAAACATAGATTGACACATCTGTTAAGATTATCGGCTGGACTGATCACCTTGGAGACATGTATGCAGCTACTTGCATGTACCTACTGGCTAAAAATCATTTTCAGTCTGGTGGGTCTAGTACCCTTGATCCTCGCTGATAGCCACTGCTCAACCTGGCAAAGAACAATTGAGGGGAAACTCCAGGAGCACAGCCTCTCCCCCCAAGTTTTACTGCATCTTGGGTATCAAAAAAGCATAAGAAATAATTAAACAGCATTTCTGGGATCATGCCCTACAACCAGATAGGGCACAGATACAGAAATATCCAGTTGTTCTGCAGCATGTCAAATGTTTTCAACCAGCAGATTATCTTAGATCCCTTGAGATCTCCAAATATCAGAGGATCTTTACCCTGGCACGCTTTAATGCTCTACCTGGAAGGCAGATACCATCATGTCCCACTCCTTCAATGACTTTGTCCATGTCATACAGGGGGAGAAGAGTTTGTTTGTTTGTTTATTTATTTATTTATTTATTTGACTTATATCCCGCCCTCCCTGCAAAGCAGTCTCAGGGTGGCTTACAAAACTGTATAAAACACTAAAACAAGAAGATTAATAAAATCACAACAGTACAGTCCTAAATATAATAAGCTATAAAGCGCTAGTACAACTAATATAACAATGGCTGACATTTGCAGCAATGCAGTCAGCATAGTCTGGGTTGTGTCAGGCTGTTGGTGGTATAATAATATTGATATTGATGTTGCTATTGATGTTGGTGTTGGGGCCAGGGCCTCGCTCTAAGTAGTGTGGCTCCTAGGGTTGCCAAACCTGTTTCTCCTTGCGGCGGGGGGCTCCTGGATGGCGTCCTGAGTGCAAGCGCGCCGCATGCACATCAGCCGGATGTGACGTGATGACACCGGGCACGCTGGGGCCAGGGCCACAGCCATTTGAGGGGAAAACTCTATGTTTTCCCCTCAAATGGCTGTGGCCCCGCCCCCAGCGTGCCCAGCGTCATCACGTCACATCCGGCTGACATGCACGCCGGGGAGGGGTTTCCCCCGGGGCCCGATTCCGCGGTGGCGGAAATCGGGCCTCCAAAGCGGGGGGAAATCCGCCCCCCGGGGGGATTTGGCAGCCCTAGTGGCTCCCTAATCGAAGGCCTGGTGGAAGAGCTCCGTCTTGCAGGCCCCGCAGAACTGTAAAAGGTCCCGCAGGGCCCTGATGTCCTCTGGGAGCTCATTCCACCAGTGTGGAACCACCACAGAGAAGGCCCTGGCCCTCGTCACAGCCAACCTGGCTTCCTTGGGGCCCGGATTGCCTGTAGAATTGCCTATTCTATAATGACATCCAACATCAGTATATTGCTCCAGTTATGTCAACTTTACTGGGAAGATCTGAACAACTTTATGTCTCTCTCCTCCTTAGACTCTTCCCAGGAGATAACTAATAAAGTTGCCAAATTCTGCCTATGGGTATGTGGGATATGCAAGCAGCTCCCAATAACCTTGCCTGTCTGTTGGTGGAGGGTATTGTCTTCTCTGTGCTCATTGTTTTGTGCTTGTCGCACTGCATGTGTTCTCTTTTTTACTATTGTTGACTCCCCAGAGCTGATTTTGTATTGAAATAAAATCTAAGTTAAAAAAAACCTATCTGTTAAATCAAACCAGATATTTATTGAGAACTGCAAAAGGTTAAATATGAGCTAAACCATTATCACTGAAAGCAGAATACGCTTTGTCTGTGCCAGTCATACTTGGAAAGTGGTGAGAGACCAGGAAAAATTTAGCATATCATTTAAGACAGTAAAAGAATAAGAACTATATTCCTTTGATCAAAGATGAGTAGAATAGAATACATACTGCCTCCACTGAAATAAATTCAGATTTTTATAAGTTGCATTCTGAATTGTACAATAAAGGCAAAGAATTTTCAGGAAAGGATTTGGAAACATTTTTCTCTCACGTTGATCTTCCATGTTTAGATATTATTCAGCATCAGATTCTTGCTGAGCCTTTGCACGGTGATAAAGAATATCAGTGATGGCAAATCTCCAACACCACATGGGTTGCCTATTGAATGGTATAAAATCTTTTCAGATTTCTTAATTCCAAAACTTTGCCAATTGTATAACAAGATTTTTTTAGTCTGGCTCATTGCCAATGTCATCAGACGATGCCTATATCACTGTGATACCAATATCTGGAAAAGACCATACTCGTGTAAATTTTTTGACCTATTCCTTTGATGAATGTAGATGCTAAGATATAAACTGCTATTCTTGCTAACAGACTTCAAAAGGTTTTTACAACTTTGGTATGTGTAGATCAGGTAGGATGTATACAGGGCAGGCAAAACTTTGTTAATCTTAGGCTAGTCACTGATCTGATTGCTCTAAATCTGATCTGATCAAGTTGCCATTCTCTCACTTGATGTTGAAAAAGCTTTTGACAAAATATACTAGAAATCTATCTTTGCTACATTAACTAAATTCAGTTTTTGCCATGAATTTTTCAAATGTAATATAATATTTTGTTCATTTCCCAGATCCAGGGTGCTGACTAATGGCATATTTTCCATATAATTTCATTTTGAGATGGTACAAATAGGGCTGCCCTTTTTCTCCTTTTCCTATATCTGGAACCTCTGGCTTATGCTATCGGACAAAATAATAATATTCATGGCTTTGTACATAAATTTTTGGAATTTAAAATTATTCTTCGTGCAGATGATCTTTTATTATTTTTTCAGAATCTTAGTCTTCCATTCCTCCATTAATGAATATAAGTAATACCTATGGAGACTTATCTCGATATTCGATTAACTGGGCAAAATCTAAGTTAATGCCACTGGGAGACAATATATCACAGAGTGTTATTTGCCTATGTACATTTTTGGTGATGCCCAGATTACTTTTCTTTGAATACTGAAGAAGTGTGCCTGCACATGAAAGCTTATACCTTGAATAAAACTTTGTTGTCTTAAAAGTGCCACTGGATAAAAACTTTGTTTTGCTGCTTCAGACCAACACGGCTACCCACCTGAATTGATCCTAGAATATTATACATAGGATTATCCTGAATTGTAACAAGCTAATTGCTGATATACGGAGCTGCGGTGGCTCAAGTGGTTAAGACGCTGAACTGCAGGCTGTAGAAGGTCAGTAGTTCCGCAGTTCAAGACCCGGGTGCCGCAAGACGGGGTGAGCTCCTGTCTCTAGTTCCAGCTCCTGCCAACCTAGCAGTTCGAAAGCAAGAAATTGCAAGTAGATAAATAGGTATCACTTCGGTGGGAAGGTAACAGCGTTCCATGTGCCTTGGTGTTTAGTCATGCCGGCCACATGACCATGGAAACCTCTTCGGACAGCGCTGGCTCTTCGGCTTTGAAACAGAGATGAGCACCGCAACCCTAGAGTCGGATTCGACTGGCTTTCGAGCAAGGGAACCTTTACCTTTACCTTTAATTGCTGATATATTTTTGGATTTGAACTTGTCTGTATGGGTCAAAGTAAATGCACAAAATTAATATTATACCTTGAATTATTTACATTTATCTATGTATCTTGGTTATATTCATTAAACTAATACTTTGTTTCAGAATTTTTTGTAGGGTTCCTTACTGCTTTGGATTTCTTTAAAGGGGATGCAACTCCTTCAATGAAGGAGGATTTGGTTTCCATAATCTTCCTTTATATCATCAGGCATTAGGGATGGGCACAAACCAAGAAACGAACTGTGGTTCGAGCATGAACCAGATCGGTTCATGGTCTATTTCAAACTGGTTCATTTGGTAGCGTCATTCCCGAATCCAAAAATGAACCACCTTTTTTCCATGGAGGTTTGTTTGGTTAATTAGAGCGATTTGTTCTCCAGACAGCCTGCCACTGATTCAATCAATTCCTAGGCAACGCTGGGGGTGGACTTGTGGAGAGCTCTAGAAACACCTACAGCAGTTGTCCATAGCTTGATTGGCAGCTCTGGGAGCCAACCACGGAGCTCCCATTCTGCTCTATGGGAGAAGATTGTGTGTGTGTGTGTGTGTGTGTGTATATATATATATATATATATTGCTGCGTGGTTGATTTAAGAGGAGGCTAGAGCTGAGCTTTCCTGGGGGCTTCTGCTTCAGGGGGCTATAGCTCAGAAATCTCAAATCCAATCTTTGCAAACTTGTAGGGTGGGTGGAGGAAAGCCTGCTGAAGACTCCCTGTGAGTTTGGAGTCTCTAACTTGTGAGGGGGCTGTTCTGCCACCTCACAATGAACCCTCTGTGCCCGTACTAGTATTACAGCATCACAGAAATAACTACCCACCTCCAGTAAATCAGTGGATTGAGGACCATAGAAATTTATCAATATTTTAATTCACAGCAAATAGACAACAATTGTATATGGACTTATTTTTAGATATTTGGAAACCATTCGCAGAAACTTATGTCTAGATCTGCCACCTCTGTTGTCATATTTTTTGTCTCTGTTTTATGTATACTTTCTTCTTCTTTTTTTCTATTCTATTTAGTTGCTGGATTTTGAGTCCCCCCCCCCTTGTTGTTCTTCTCTCTCTCTCATTCTCTTTTTATATGAAAGGTTTTTTAAAAAATTGCTAAAAATAGGGCTGGATCCAGTGGTGCTTTTTTGTTGATGGAATGGCACTTATGCTAATAGAATGGCTCATATATAGTTTTGGCCACCGTATCTCCAATAAAAAAGATATTGTGTAGCTTGAAAAAGTGCACAAGAGGGCAACCGAGATGATTAAGGGTTGGAGCATCTTGCCTATGAGGAAAGGCTTAAGAGTCTGGAAATTTCTGTTTCAGAAAAATTATAACTAAGAAATGGACAAGTGGGATCCTACAAGAACTTGCAGGAGGCATCTCACTTCCCCCTCTCCCGCTATTTCCTCTTTCTCTTTCCTGAATGCCTCCATAGCATCTCCCCCTTTCCTACTTCCTTCTAGAGTTCCCAGCCTCTGGGTGGGGCTGGAGACCTCCTGGAATCACAACAGATCACCCTACAGAGATCAGTTCCTCTTAGGGCTGCCAGATCAAGTTTGGGAAGTCTCTGGAGATTTGGGGGTGGAAGCATGGGAGGGAAGCATCCTCAGTGGGGTAATAATGCCATAGACCTCACCCTCCAAAGCAGCCCTCCAAGGGAACTGATCTCTGTCATCTGGAAAGCAGTTGCAATTCTGGGTGATCTTGAGCCCCCACTCGAGCCCCCACCTGGAGGTTAGCCAGCCTAGTTCCCCTGGAGGAAATGGCTGCTTTGGAAGGTGGACTCTATAGCATTATACCCCTCTGAGGTCCCTTCCTTCCTCAGCCC
>NW_015173136.1:527355-546294 GCF_001447785.1 Gekko japonicus
TTTCCCTCCTCTTGGCAATCCCCATATCCTCTCCCTGCCTCATTTTTTCCTTCCCACCCATTCACCAACCTACCTTTTATCTGCCTCCCATCTTCAGCTATATTTATTATTTATTTATTACATTTATACCCCATCTTTCTCCACAGTGGAGACCAAAGCAGGTTATGTTATTCTCATCTCCTCCTTTTTATCCACACAACAACCCTGTAAGTAAGTTAGGCTGAAAGTATGTGACTGGTCTAAAATCACCCAGTGAGCTTCCACAGCAAGATGGGGATTCGAACCTGGGTCTCACAGACCTTACTCTGAAGCTCTAACCACTACACCACACTAGCTGGAATGCCAACAGGGGGTTGGGAGCTATCCATGTATGACTATCTGCCAACTGAACAGAAGTCATGGGTGCACGCTCGATGCAAGGAGCTCCTGGTAAACAGGGGATGAGTTCAAACCCTCGAGGCCAAGCTGGCTGACATGGAGAAGAAGAGACAGACAGGCACACAGATAAGGCTCTGGGGGACTTGTTAGACATTTCCCACTCTGAGAATGGCAGCCCCGCCACTGTCAGGGATCTTGAGGGTGTAGAGAAAACAGGGCACCATGCTGATGAAAGGGGGAATGTTCCCTCAGAAGGGACCACTTTTACATTTGGTGATCAGGGGGGCTCTTGGTAGTTGTTGATTTGATCCTTAGGCATGAAGATAGGTGGGTGGCAAACCAGAGGACTGACAGAATGGTGACTTGCTTCCCTGGTGCAAAGGTAGCGGACATAACGTGTGGTCTAGATAGGCTGGTAGACAGTGCTGGGGAGGAGGCTAGTGGTCATGGTACATGTTGGCACCAACAATGTGGGGAAATGTAGACGTGGGTCCTGGAGGAAAAATGTAGGCAGCCAGATCAAAGGTTAGAGGATGATTTAAAAATAGCTAAAGAATTAAGGAAAGCAGCTAGATGAAATAGCTTTGGCATAATAGGTGATTTAAATGCCCACACATTGGTTGGGTTGATATGCATTCAAGTCAGGAGAAAGAGACTGGGTTTCTAGATCCATCCATCCATCCATCCATCCATCCATCCAAGTGTTCCAAGGTCCCTCATTGGTCACTTCTGACTTTCTCTCCAGAGCACTAGGGCACAGAGGGGGCAGACTTGGCTCTGCCCATCACACAACCCTAGCACATTATTAGTTGCTGACAGTACCCAAGGTTAGAGTTTGTTAGAAAGACCAGATGCAGAAGAAATCCTGACCTCCTGCATCTTGAATAGTTGCATAAGTTTGTGTGAGGGGGTAATTTTTTTAAAAGCCAAGAAATGTAATGAATATCAGAACCCTCTTATATCTAGTTAAAGAGGTAAAGGTAAAGGTTTCCCTTGCTCGAAAGCTAGTCGAATCCGACTCTAGGGGGCAGTGCTCATCTCCGTTTCTGAGCCAAAGAGTTAGCGCTGTCTGGAGACGTTTCCATGGTCATGTGGCCGGCATGATTAAACACCGAGGTGCACGGAAGGCGGTTTCCTTCCCACCGAAGTGGTACCTATTTATTTACTTGCAATTTCTTGCTTTCAAACTGCTAGGTTGACAGGAGCTGGTGGCAGAGATGCGAGCTCACTCTGTCACTCGGCACCAGGGTCTCAAACGGCTGAGCTACAGACTTTCTAGCCTGCAGGCAGCTCAGCGTCTTAACCTCTAAGCCACTGCAGCCCCCTTATATCTAGTTAGACTAACATTAAACAATAAAATATTACTTCTTTTGATAGTACAGTGGCACATTATACTTTCCCTTTTGATGCTTACAAATCAGATTTTTAAAATATTCCCACTCCCACCTTGCCTGTGTCCATACTTGTTGCCTTATTGAACCTATGCACAATGTACTGTTTCTAAATTTTATTTTGTGCATGGAACTGGGAAAGTACCCACTTTTCTAAGGACAATCTCATTTACTGCCCGCTCCGACACAACATTTATTTGCAAGCCTTATTGATTTCAGTGGCGCTCGTTTCTAACTACATTTCTTGAGCTCCAACTGCATTGCAGCTTTAAGGTGTGCAAAGTGTCCCTGGAGGTCCACACTGCCAGCTTTGACAGGTAATGTGACTAATAACTGCGCAATCTTCTCTGCCTACATACTGAGCTGCATTCAAGTGTGTGACATTCGGTTCAGAGGCGCTGGTAGCATAATAAGAGATGGGAGCCTTCTGAGATATTTGCATCAAAAAATTTTTTAATCCTATCAAGATGTATGAAAATGTCCCATTGTAACTGTAACAGTGTGTGCATTGGTTGTTGGCGATGAAGCTAGGAAAGACCATCTCTGTCTCACAAATGCCATCACAGGTAATACTGGAAAGTTGCTTGTGCATCACCATTTCAGAGAAGTTGCTTGTGCATCACCATTCCCAGTATTAACTTATTAGCTCTTGATCAGTGTTCCCTCTAAGCTGAGTTTGTGTGAGCTAGCTCACAGTTTTTTAGCCTCCAGCTCACATGTTTTGCCTTAGCTCAAGAAGGATGGCTCCAGAGCAAACTAATTTATGCAGTAGCCAAGTTGCTTGCTCATAACTTTAATGCCAGTAGCTCACAAAGTAGAATTTTTGCTCACAAGACTCCACAGCTTAGAGGGAGCATTGCTCTTGATCCAGTGATTTTTGCCTGCAGCTTTTAAGAGTTTCAGCAATGAGCTGAAGGAGTGGTAGTGGTAGCACCCCCTGAGTAAAGGTGCCAGCCTTTTCTGTTAAGGGGCTGTTTTTTAATGTTTATTTTTCCAGCAAGCAAGACTCTAGCTGAATTCTGCAAGGGTGAGCAAACTAAATACGTAAAAGACTGGCAGGTACTGTAGTGCTCTGGTTATTCCAGAACTCTTGTGGCTGCTGCTTCTGTTAGTAAAAAAACAATTTACCTGGGGGGAAACCAAACAAACATGGCAGATACAACTGTCATTATCCCATAGCAGCTCCTATTTGCTTTCTGACACACAAATTTGCTTTCTGACACACAAATTTGCTTTCTGACTGTTGGCACATAAAAATAATAACACAGCAGACATATGTGAATTAGCTAAAAGCAGGGCTTTTTTGGTAGAAAAAGCCCAGCAGGAACTCATTAGCATAATAGGCCACACCCAACAGCAGAAACTCATTAGCATATTAGGCCACACCCCCAACAGCACAGCTCATTTGGCATATTAGGCCACTCCCCCAGGTTACCAGAAGTGTGGTCATCCAGCCACACCCACCTTTTGCTTCTTATTCTGTTTAACTTGTTTGTTGTCCAAACCCAGGGCTTTTTTGTAGCAGGAACTCCTTTGCATGTTAGGCCACACACCCCTAATGTAGCCAATCCTAATGAGTTTCTGCTGTTGGGTGTGGCCTATTATGCTAATGCATTCCTGCTTGGTGTGGCCAACTTGGCAGCCAGCTGGAACTCCGTTCCTGTGCGTTCCTGCCCAAAAATAGCCCTGGCTAAAAGAATCTTACTAATGTATTAGGAAGGGTTACATGGAGGAAATACAATAATAAACAGTCCAGCTGGCTAGCTGCATTTCCCTAGCTGATGTTAACTACAAGATGGAGACTTGCATTCTAATCTCTAAGCAAAGGGAGAAAGAAGAAGACATAAAATGCCTACATGATCAAACTCAGGTAATCTCTCCCAAATACGAACTGACCAATGACCAGGCTACAGGTCAGTTCATTATGCATAAGGCCTTCCTTTTCTAACATGGGAACTTCTACTTTATGCCCCGAAGGTCCTAATTAACTAACAATTAGCACAGACAAGCAAAGAGGTTAACTCTTTCATGACATCAGGGAGAGAACTTATAGAGACTCCAGCACTGACAGCAAACATGACAGAAAAGAGTGTGTTGAATCAAGGTGAAAAAAATTAAAAGAAGAATGTTCTTTTAGATCAGTGTTTAGGAAAGCAGGAAACAGAACTGAGCTCTTATCCAAAGAGGAGAAATGGCACAAAATCAACATCCACCCTTCCCCACAATGATAAAAATCCAGATAGGTACAGAACTGGAAAAGGCAGGTCAACTGAAAAACAGGAAAGTAGAAAAGAAAGCAAGAAAGAAGGTGTTAAATACTGGGTTCAAGACGCACTAGAAGTCCTTATTTTGACCAGTCCTTGTGATGATGAGGAACAGTGCAAATACAAATTCAGAACTCTCCACCAGATCTGTCTGTTCTCCTACATGTATAACAGGAAAGGAACCTCACGGGAATTTTTATCGTCTTCTAGCATAGCAGATACCAAGGTAATGTTCAAAAGTTGTGACCACATCCCAGAACAACCAACAGAAATATTGTGAGTAGTAAATAGTGATGTAACACTGGTAACTGCCAAACGTCAGTAAGAGGCAGGGAAAGTGTGTTTGTGTGGTAGGGTTGCCAGGTCCAGGTTGGAAAATACCTGGCGACTTTGGGGGTGGATCCAGGGGAAGGCAGGGTTTGGGGAGGGGAGAAGCCTCAGCATGGTACAATGCCATAAAGTCCACTCTTCAAAGCAGCCATTTTCTCTCCAGGGAAGCTGATCTGGAGATCAGTTGTAAAAGTGGGAGATCCCCAGGCCCCACCTGGAGCCTGGCAACCCTATCGTGTGGGTTTGTGTGGAAACCAGCCTGTCTGAGCCCCTGGGAACAGAGGGAATCTCAGAGGGGAGATTTTGAGAGGTAAAAATTTCAAATTGTTGCCCTGCTTACAATTCCTGGCATGTCATATCCATTAAGTGGGTGTTACTGGATCACAGTAAGGGGAGGGGGCATGGCTCAGGGGTAGAGAATCTGCTTGGTATGCAGAAGGTTCCAGGTTCAGTCCCTGGTATCTCCAGTTCAAAGATCAGGTAGTAGGTGATGTAAAAGACCTCCACCTGAGATGCTGGAGAGCTGCTGCCAGTCTGAGGGCATTTTGGCACTCTCGTTTTTGTTACTAATTTGTCCCTATTGCTTTGGGTCCCCCCGCCTTTTCCACATGTGTTTTGCTCCCTCTGGGACTACTAGAGAGATCAAAACACTTGGGGGGGGGACCCTGAAGCAATAGAACACACAAGTGATGAAAATCAGAATGCGGAAGAGCCCTAAGTTGACAATACTGACTTGGATGGACCGGCGGTCTGATTCAGTATAAGGCAGCTTCATGTGTGTTTACATGTTGCGTTCACAGTTGATTGATTAGTATTTTTACTTATTTATCCATTTAAAATATTTATGTCCCACAATTTCTGCTAAATTAGTTACATACTTAGGTCGCTAACATTTTTCTGTGGATGCATATACTTGTGTACATTCAGAGCCTTTAAACAAAAAAAAATGTTTAGATAAAGCGTCCCTCTGTAGCACAGACTGTTCAGTTCATCCATCTGGCCCCAGCTAACCTCTGTAATGAGGAGACAGCCAGATAGGCATGTGACAAGAAATTCCAGATCATTTATCAGGAAGGGCTATAGAGATGCCCTGGATAGTTGGCTTGTTGTGAGGATGTTGCTGGATTCAGGCTTAAACATATTTTCAGAGAAAAGAAACTGCACAATGAATGGTTTAAGCTGAGTGAGGCAAAAATAAATGCACAGTGTATAGATGGATCAAGGGGCTGTTTTGTGTTTCTGGTGGGGGGAGAATGCTTGTTCCTACCAACCCATTAAATATACTGGGATGTTTCTTAGGGGGAAAGTGATAATTTTGATTAAAATACTGCACTGTGGTAACATTAATACTTCTACAAAAAGAGATCTGTTGAAGAAGAGAATACAAATATCACATACAGTTTACCCCTGAGGCAACGCCGCCGCCAACCGTCTGTGTGCTGGCAGAGGTGGCAAAAGCAGAGTCATATAACTGGGATTAGATCATGTGGTTCTTGAAGTGTAGTAAACAGCATATTGTATTTCAACTAAAGGTGAATTAAGAATACTCCAATGTGTGGAGATCAGATTTGATTCAACTCTCAATCCTGTGAGGAAAAAAAGTGTCAGTTACACAGTGTAGAGGGCCCCCATATGCCCTACCTATTCCACCAACAGAAGTGTTTGTAATATTATAGTGTTTTACCACAGATCAAGAATATTTACCTCTCCCTAACTCTGTGGTAGCAACTGGAAGCATCATTCATCTGCTCAGTTTCTGCATGTCAGGCTGCTATTAAAGGCACAGAAGCATGGCCAGTAAAAAAAGTTGGCAGTACAAATGTGGAATGATGGTCTTCCTCATAGAGAGCCAGTTTGGTGTAGTGGTTAAGTGCGCGGACTCTAATCGGGGAGAACCAGGTTTGATTCCCCACTCCTCCACTTGCACCTGCTGATGTGACCTTGGGTCAGTCACAAGCTCTGGCACAGCTGTCCTTGAAAAAGAGCAGTTTGTGCCAAGAGTTCTCTCAGCCCCACCCACCTCACAGGGTGTCTGTTGTGGGGAGGGGAAGGGAAAGGAGTTTGTAAGCCGCTCTGAGACTCCTCTGTGTAGTGAAGGGCGGGGTATAAATCCAATCTCTTCTTCTTCTTCATACCTCCTAAACCACATGATGAACACCATAACTAGGAGGCTCTCCTTTTCAAATTTTAACTGAATTTTAACTAAGGGGACTAATGGTTCATTTCTGATTTGAGGTCTGTTTTATGGATATTTTTTAGGTTGGTGGTTATTTTATGCCATTTTTATAACTTTTTAAAAATATCATATGATATTATCTCTGTAGAGGCAGCAAATAAATAAATATCCTTGCAACATCGTTGATCCATGCATTCTATCCTAAGTGAGTTAACCCAGAGTATAATTTCAATCACTGGGGCAAATTACAACCAGTACTCCAACCAAATAATACAACTGGCAGCTTAGGTAATCATGAACAAAAATTGATAAAAAGTATTTCAAAAGTTTGTAGTTCTGTAACCAAAAAGTTTAGAAACTTTAAAAAAAAAAAAGATAAACCGTCAGGGAAGACATCGGGAATATCTTTCGTGGCTGAATCCCTGATGATATAGTTGGATTTTAGTGTTGCAAAATGAAGACACTGTTTTAGTAGAAAATGGGTTCCCTTTGGCACCCAAATGTGAAAACCTGTAATTCCTTGTTTCTCAATGGTGATCAGAGGCCTGTAGCACCAGACACAAGCCAAGGAGGAATGTGCTGATCTATTCAGGGCAGCTGCTGTATTGTTGCTTTAACAGAACACAGATGCTTTCCTTTTATTGAGTTAAGCAATAAACCTGTTTGGTTCCTTCTCATGCCATTAATTTTGTTCTAAATGCACTTTTGAAAGTGGCAGCTAGAATAGACTGGAGGCAGCCTCTTTTGTGGCTAAAAATAGGACAGAAAAACACATCTCTGAAAAGAAGCTGAATAGAACATAACACAGGAACAAGAACATAGTTCTGTCAGTTCAACCACAGGGCCAAAACAACACAGTTTGCTGGAAATTCATGTTTGATTGTCTCTCTCTTAATTTTTTTTCCTGAAAGGCTATTGCAGGGTGCTATTTGGAACACTGGCACAGAAGAGGAGAGGATGCTCTTTGGTCTTTGCTGATCCATTCTGCATCTGGCATTCACTCCACATTTTTTCAGCACTCGACCTGGTTCCCCCTTGCCTCAGAATATCTGTTTTCATTCAATCTGGTATGCAGATTTTCCTGTGTCAGTACTTGCCTCAGCGGTCATTAGCCAAGTAATTCATAATGAGGTGATAAATACAGAAGGGGAAATAGGGGTGGGGGAACTGATGGAGATAAATGAAGCCGTGTCAAGTTGTCTGCTTATTGTTCTCTTAGAATCAGAAGCAGAGAAAGAAAAAGGTGCCACTCAAAACCACATTCAGATACCACAGGGCAACGCTGTTGTCGTGGGTCCTGGCTCAGCCAAGGCTGACTATTCCTCAGATGAGGAAGAGGCACAGAGCAACCCAGCCTCCTCTGGAGTCAGCCCCAAAGAGGAACCTTTGCCAGCACCTGAGGAAGGAGAGGCTGCAGCATCTGAGGTGCAGCAAGGCGAAGAGCCTGAGATGCAGTCGGAGGAAGAGCCTGGCCCAGCATCCCCCAGTTGGAGACACCTTGAGGCCAGAGTCCCCACCTAGCTCACCTGAATGTTCCAGATGCAGGACACGCCAGCATCTGGAGGTGCGGGAGAGATGGAGGAGTGCCAGACTTCAGCTGTTGCAAAGGCAATGTGAGGGGCCGTGAGTCTTTGCAGGTCGCCTCCCAGAGAAGGGAGGATTGGAGTATAAGCAACCACGCTCACCTGCCTCAGTGCGGATGCAACCGTGCAATCTTGGACCTTTTCCTGGCTGCCAGCCTCCGCTCTTTGTTCCTGAAAACCCTTATTGATTTCCTGGCATTCTGACCCTTGGCACTGTTTCTCGGCTTGCTTTTGGACTGTGTATCTAGCTTCAGTGAAGTATATCCGTGGCAACCAGCCAGAACCAGTACAGCTGTACTGACTGCGAAGTCGCCCTTGAATGAATGGCCATAAATCTATGCAGAAGGTACCATGAAACCCAATGAACAAAGAAAGGGAAAGCAGCATGCAGTGTAGAGGGAGATTAAGCTCCCAACGTGGCTGTGGAAAAACTGTGAGGCAACAGATGGGTGCAGAATCAGCCGCTGTTTCCCTCATCAAACTCTGTCCCCACCCCCAAGCTGCTGTTTGTCCTATGGGGCACATTTCTTTCCTCTTCTGAATCAATTGACTGCCATCACAACTGTATTTCAATAAATCTTGTGAGATCAGTGACTGATCCCCCACATAATTTGTAGTTTGGCCCTTAACCTGGAAGAGCACAGTAGGAATATTGGAAATGGTGGGTGCATTCATTTACAGAGAGGCCTCACAATATATGGAAGTTGTTAAATATGCTTGAATCAAGGGTAAGCACCATAACTGATTAACTAAATTAATTAACGATGATTAACTAAAGCGATTAATGAAGATAATGTGGAATTTAAATTGGAACACTGTTACGTAAAAAGATTTCAGCACTATAATAAGCAGTTGAGTTAAATTAATGGGAAACTAACAGAAGCAATTTCAATTGAAAAAGGAACACATCAGGGATGTCCTTTATCCCGTTTATTATTTATACCAGGAATAGAGATTTTAGCTATAAAGATTAGACAAGACAACAGAATTAAGGAAATAAAAAGTGGATGATGAAAAGTTATGCAGACGACATGGTTCTAACAGTTTTGAATCCCCAGAAATCATTGCGATATGTAATAGAACATATTGAAGAATTTGGATCGCTATCAGGCTATAAAATTAACAGGAAAAACAAAACAAAAATGATAACGATTTTTTAACACAACAACAAGAAGAAGAGATTATAAGGAGTACCAAGTGCTCAACAATCACTGACCCTATTAAATATTTGGGAATAAACATGACTGGGCAAAACTGTAATCTTTTTTAAAAAATAACTACCAGACAATTTGGAAATTGATTCAAGCAGATTTATTAAGATGGAAAAAACAAAAAATCTCATGGCTGGGAAGAATCTCTACAATTAAAATGAATGTGCTGCCAAAAAGGAGGAGGAGGAGGAGATTGGATTTATACCCCACCCTTCACTACCTGAAGGAATCTCAAAGCGGTTTACAATCTCCTTTCCCTTCCCTTCCCCACAATAGACACCCTGTGAGGTTGGTGGGGTGGAGAGAACTGCTTGTGAGAGAACAGCTCTGAAAGAACGTGTAACTGACCCAAGGTCACACCAGCAGCTGCATGTGGCAGAGTGGGGAATCAAACCCGATTCTCCCAGATTAGAGTCCACGCTCCTAACCACTACACCAAACTTTTTGTTCCAAATGTTACCCATATACATAGAAGAAAGCATATTGAAAGAATAGCAAAGACAGATAAATGAATTTATATGGAATGGCAAAAACCAAGAAAAAGCTTCAAAATAGTGAAAATTGGTACAAAATATTTTTCAGATAGTATATAACTCCAAAGGACATTGAGAAAGCACATAAAAACTACAAAGGAAAATGCTGGAAATGTCAAGACATAGATGGAAGCTTCTTTCATATGTGGTGGACTTGTAAAAATGCAAAAAGATATTGGAAATGCAGAATATATTAAAGTTTAAATTCCCAATGGAAGCCAAGAGCATGCTATTAGGTGTTTTACCTAACAAATTACCAAATATTTTACAAGAGCTATTCAAATACATGGTGACAGTGGCTAGAACTATCTACCCAGCAAAATGGAAACTAGACGTCTGTTCATGTTTAGAAGAATGGGAAAATAAACTCGCTGAATATGCAGTAATTACAACAAACAGGACCACGATGTATAATAGCTAGTAAAACAGTAAATCACCGTGTACAATTAAACAATATTTGTTGGTTTTTATATGCAATGTTTAGAATTCAATTATTAACAAAATTACAAGCATGTTACACTCCATTGCAGCTTGCAGCACTTCATTCTAATGAAGAAATAATTACAGAATGACAAACCTGAAGAAGGACACGGAAACGGATAGTGTACTAGAACTCCGTCGTTTGTCTGTAACTAGTACTGTATTACTCTGTATGTACTGCTGAGCTTTATATTGCATATTGTAGTGTTATTGTTGTAATTTTGTTAATAATTGAATTCTAAACATTGCAAATAAAAATCAACTAATATGCAGTAATGGCAAAATTAACAACCTGTTTGAGAAACAGGTCTATTATGAAATCTGAGGAAAGATGTCGTGTGTATTATGTGTATTATGCTAGCAGGAGACAAACTTAAAGTGAGAAAATATCATATACAAATGTTTGGTAATGAAATAGAAGTAGAATTAAAATATTTTCCAAATGTTATATCCCAAATACAATGGGTTCTTTCTGTGAGGTATATAGTAGAATTTCTTTTACACCGCTTTTACACCGCAATCTGTAGACTTCTCCCCTATAAGGAAAAGCAGAGTCCACAGCCTCTCTGGATATGTAGCTCCTTGTACTGCTGGGCTGCTTTTTACAAATTGGGAAGCAATGGGTTGAAATGGGAGTGGAAGGTCTTGTTTCAATCAGATTTGGCATCATACAACTGTCTGTATCCTTGAAACATACGCCCATCCCTTCTGTATAGCCCATGGGTTTTTCTAGAGACTTGATCATCTCAAGTATATTATTTGGGGGATTTCTTTTTTTAAAGTTTCTTGCCCTCAGTATTAGAAATGGAAGCTTTGGAGGCCCAGAACCAGGAAAGTAATTCTCATAGCTTGTAATGTTCATATAAATGACAGGCAAAGAATGGTAATTTGAATATGGAAGAGGAAACGGATAATAAGCACTCGTTAAATTGTACACATGAGAAAATTATGTTGCCATCCTGCACTGTTTGTCATTCCCCTCCCCCCAGTTTACTAGGTGGTAAACAGCATGTGATACAGACATGGACAATGGACTTCCACAAAGCATAAAATCACATGGCTGTACAAAAAACCTCAACATTAAATCAATTTTTTAAAAAAAATTAACTGCAATCTTATAAAACAGATGTTTTAATTTATCTTGTGGGAAACAGAGGTGTAAATTACTGACCCTTCTTATCCTTCTGGTTGGATATATTTCTCTTAATTGGCATCACAGCCAATACACAGTTTTGCTGTAGAAATTGCTCTGGTATTTATATACCACCAGCAATCATTATTCAAAATAAATCTTGTAGACTTAGTGACTGGCCTGTTCTGACACATTGGACAATATACACTCATTCACCTGAGGCTGGGTGTGGCTGTGAGGCTCTGTGTAAAGTAAGGAAGTAAATTGCCAAGTACTAAATCTGTTGCTTGGCATGTATCCCAGTAAAGCACACAACATGATGTCATTAGGAAGGGCAATTACATGTATTCTACTGTAGTTTTCAAAGGCATTCTTTTCTGCATGAACACTGAGGAAGTGGTGCCTGTGGGGACAAGGAACATTATGTTTAGTCCGCCAGGACAGCTGCTGGGGTTTGGGTAATTGCATCCAAACAAAGAAGCTCTGGTTTGTAAGTCTGAAAGCAATTGCATAACAATATTGCACTAATGGTGCCGTCCTAAACAGAGCTAAACCCCCATAGGCTTGCCAAATCTCCCAGTATAGTGGGGCATCTCCTGGCAAATTTTGCCTTGCCCCACTGGCACCTGAAAGGTTGGCAGGAGAAAGTGGTAACTATTGGGAGGGGGTGACAGCATTTCGCTGGCATGCAATGTCACCGTATCCTGGGACACTCTAGTATTTTGCAGGAACAACAATCGTTTTACCATAGAGTTTTTGCAAATCCTAGAGTATCCCATGATGTCACATCCAGCTTTTGACAAAAGTGATGTTGGCAAGCTGGTGTGAGGCTGTTATGTCAGTCCTCACTCCCAAAATGCTCCTGGGGATTTCCAGCTGCAGCCTGGCAATCCTGTCTAGTTTAGAAGAGTGTAATTGTGCTTAGAGCTATGCAATAAAAGTGACTGCTTTTCATTTCTGGGCTGAGTAGTAACGAAATATGTGGCAGGGTAGGAGCTTTTGTGAGTCATTGCTCACTCCTTCAGATACCAGTATCCAAAGAAGTGAGCAGTGACTCACGAGAGCTCCTGCCCTGCCACATATTTTGTTAGTCTTTAAGGTGCTCCTGGACTCTTGCTCTTTTCTACTGCTACAGACAGACTAACACGGCTACCCGTCTTGAACTCTCTTCAGATACTTAGGCAAGATATGTATTTACTGTATCTATATATCGTGCTCCAAGATTAACATGCTCAAAGCAGTTTACACTGATGGAGGTGAAACAATTAAAACACTGAAAACAAAGAGAGATGGATCCTATAAACTGCAAGCGGAAATGCTTATGGCCATGCATATTTCCTGCTTCTCCTTTTTCTTTGCTGGTGCCTCTGAAAAGCTGGAACTCAGAGTCACAGTTGCCCTTGGATGAAATGCCAGTGGTGATGGGGAGAGTGCTGCTATGAATACAGATCAGATGACAACAACCCCTACTTCCCTCTTGTGCTTCCAGAGACTCTTGAATCAGCAGAAACCTTGCCTGTGGAAGGGTGGGGAAGGGAAATACTGCCCAGTCTTCCCTTTCATAAGGAGCTGCGGTGGCTCAAGTGGTTAAGACGCTGAACTGCAGGCTGTGGAAGGTCAGTAGTTCAGCAGTTCAAGACCCGGGTGCCGCATGATGGGGTGAGCTCCTACCTCTAGTTCCAGCTCCTGCCAACCTAGCAGTTCAAAAGCAAGAAATTGCAAGTAGATAAATAGGGACCACTTCAGTGGGAAGGTAACAGCGTTCCGTGCGCCTCGGTGTTTAGTCATGCCGGCCACATGACCACGGAAACGTCTTCGGACAGCGCTGGCTCTTCGGCTTTGAAACGGAGATGAGCACCGCAACCCCAGAGTCGGATTCCACTGGCTTTCGAGCAAGGGAACCTTTACCTTTACCTTCCCTTTCATGGCCATTTCCCATGCCCTTGATTCTGAGCATCAGTCTTTCAGAGATAACAAAAGTCTGCTAGGAGGAGGAGGAAGTGGTGGGAAACATCAGCATCCATCTGCATTCGTGTACTTGTGGTTCATAAAATCCTAATCAAAGGCTCTTCCTGAACGGGTGGAGGCTTCTAACCCACCCATTAAACGTGATGGGGACCAATTAGATTGGGTAGGACTGTGTCTAGTCCTGTCCTCTTCACCTTACCCCCAAGAAAACAAATCTAAGGAGTCATGTACAAAAACAGACTAAGGAGGAGCAGTCCTGTGTCTCTAGTCCTCTCCTCTTCACCTCACCCCAAGAAAACAAATCTAAGGAGTCATGTACAAAAATAGACTAAGAACCGGCTTGGCCACATTTTAGAGCGACATGCCACAGGGAAAATGTCAGCTGGTTCTGATGCCATCTTGGTGGAGAAACCACGAGCTTAGAACACATGGAATGGAAATGGAGCATGACAGTTGGCTCCTGTGAGAGAGTGTGTGTGATGGGGAAGCTAATCCAAGCGCTCTCTCCCCATAGCAGAAATTCCAATAACCTGCCACATGGGCTAACACAAGGGAAACACATCCAAAAAGGGGAGAGGGGGTAATGACACAGATGCTGCTCTTGCTGGTGGATGGGCAGTCAGGTAGCAAAGAATTTCAGCTTCGCTGAGGTTTCCTGAGTACTTCTTGCCAATCAGGGCTTTGCAAGAACTGAGCTTGCTGAATTAAAGCTTGCCACAGAGTTCATTTATTAATCCATAATTTATGAGTTTGCCTTATGGTTTGGCAAATACAAAACATTATCGTTTGATTGATACATACATTATGAACATTAATATCGTCAGGCTTGGAGTTGTCAGTGTCAAACGAATACGACTAAAATGGCAGAAGTCACTACTGTTCTGTCCTCCAAAGAGAGCCGACCTGGGTCAGCACCAATGTTCCCTCTAAGCTGAGTTAGTGTGAGCTAGCTCACAGTTTTTTAGCCTCCCGCTCACACACTTTTGTCTTAGCTCAGGAAGGATGACTTCAGAGCAAATGGATTTCTGCAGTAGCCAAATCGCTTGCTCACAACTTTAATGTCAGTAGCTCACAAAGTAGAATTTTTGCCCACAAGACTCCTCAGCTTAGAGGGAGCATTGGTTAGCACTACCTCCTGGAACTTTTCAGTAGCCGGAGGGGACGGGACACATAACAATAATAATCACACTTATATCCCATCTTTCTTCCATCATGGAACTCATGCAGATGTACACAGGGTTCCCAGGATGACTGCCACCCCAGACAGATCTTCTTAGCTACTGTATCATATGCCTTCTACCCACACCTTGGTATGTAGCAACACCAAGAATTAAGATATCATGAGAACTGATGTGCTGGATAAGCATTCTGTTTCCGGCAGGAGTCTGTCAGATGCTTCCTGCAAGCTGAGAACTGGGCGCAAAGCAGGTAGCTGTACTGTTTCTGGATCCTTCCCAGCATCTGTTAATCAGAGGTCTGCTCTCTTTAAGATGGTAGTTCCATTTGTAGTTCACATAACTAATAGCCACTGATAGACTTATCTTCCATAAATATTCACAGCTCTCTTTTCAAGCCTTCTGCACTCATGGACATTCTGGTAATGTTATATATTGTGTAAAGAAATACTGTTTATCGCGAACCACTGCAAGCCAGTTTCACTGGATGACCCACATTCTAGGATTCTGACATTTCCTTTGACTTGCTCCCGACTTGTACTTTATTCCCCTCCTTTTCCTCCTAGGTTAAAATTCAGCCTTTAAAATCTTTTCTCTTTTTATATATCACATTTATATTACGCCCTTCCTTTAAGACTGTAGCTGTGGATATAATATTGTATTGTTAATATAACATATTGTATTGCTCATTGGGTGTCCCATCCTGTTGATCATACTTGACTTGCACTATGCAATCTGTCCCGAGTCTCGGCAAGAAAGGCGAACTATAAATAACAACATCGTCATCATCATCGTCATCATCATCATGGCATTCAGGGTGGCACCGTGTTATTTAATCTTCACAATAACCCTTATAAGGTAGCTTACAGTGCAGTCCTTTGCAGAGTTACTCCTGTCTAATCCCATTGAAATCAATGGCCTTAGACTGGAGTAACTCTGCTTAGAATTGCAGTTCGATGTGTGGTCCAGTGTTACCCAATCGGTTTTCCAGTAAGTAGGAATCTGGACCGCCCAGGCCTAGCCCAACATATTAACTGCTCCACTGCAAGGCATGTCTGAACAGACACACCCTGTCCCTATGAATGAAATCAGTTTGGGGTACATTCCTCTTCGTATTACTATAGCACCGTAACATCAGAGATGGCTGACAGTGGCTCTCTTTACTTAGGTTTTGAACTAGCCAGCATTTTACTCTTGGATGATTAAGTCTGGGCTGAATGCCAAAGATGGAGATTGATGACATTAGATCTCATATCTTCCCATATAACTTCCTGTGTGGTATATGATCACCTGTAGTATGGAGGCTGGCAGCTAAGTTCATTGAGGGAATATCTTATATCGAAACCTTGTTGATACACAATCTACCTCTGCAGGAGACAGCAGAGGCTGATGTTCAAGGAAGAATTCTTGGAAGGGAAAAGGAGACAAGACAAGATGGGTCCATAGACTAGTGAAGAAATATCTAATAAGTTGAACCAGCGAAGACTTGGTTTACTACCTGTGGATATGCACTGGACAGAGGGTTTACTCTTAAGAGGCCTCAGAAACATTCCTGTTCTGTGTCTATCGATTTCATTTTGGAGCATTCCTTTTTTGGTCCAGTACTGACATATTCTTTGTTATTTCTTTGTAATGTACCTCATATTGTTTGACCTCAGATGAAGGCCTGATTGGGCTGAAAACACATTATGTCACAATAATTGTTCCTTGTATACTTCTCATTTGTATTTGTTAACAAGGATTTCATTCGGCCCTTATATGTTTTTTGACTTTTCTCCATATGAATAAATGTATTTTTACTTATAGTAAGTTTATATGAAGTTTTAACTATTGTCCCTCCACCAGGTTTTCCCCTACCTTTTCAGTTCTTGATTCCTTTTTATTGGGTTAAGTTTCTTTCCGCTCTTTGATTCTGTTTGACATAAAAATAAAGTCCACAATGGCTTCCTGCTACAGGAGCCTGACATCCCTGCTTGTCCATAATGATTATATCCAGGCTGTGGAATGGGAGGGGTGCTGTTAATGTGCCTGGATCAACATATGTCGGAATGGGTCATCCTACTGCTGAATGCAAATCCTAAAACAGAATTTGTTTCAAGTAGAAAACTTTGCATGGAGAGAGGTTCTAGCTGACTGGTCTCCTACAACACTGGAATTCAACTTGAAGAAGAAGAGAAGAGATTGGATTTATACCTTGCCCTTCACTACCCCAAGGAGTCTCAGAGCGGCTTACAAACTCCTTTCCCTTCCCCTCCCCACAACAGACACCCTGTGAGGTAGGTGGGGCTGAGAGCTCTGACAGAAACTGCTCTTTTTCAAGAACAGCTCTTATCAGAACTATGGCTTGCCCAAGGTCATCCAGAAGCTGCGAGTGGAGGCGTGGGGAATCAAACCCGGTTCTCCCAGATTAGAGTCTGCACACTTAACCACTGCACCAAACTGGCTCTGGCCAACTTTTATGAAACTTTTAAGGCAGTGAAACTTTAAAAAAAAAACAAGTCCAGTTTTATAAAGAGTTGTGGAGAACCTGTCAACTGGCATATTATTCCGTGTCATGCAGCTGACCTGTAAGCCTTTCCTCTCACTCCAGAAACACAAGAGCTGGAGATAGTTCTTCACTGATGAGAAGAGACAACCTTGTATCTTCAGAGGTACTCTGGCAGTTTAAAAGGTTATAGCTACATAATATAATATCTTAACTCTGTGTGTGTGTGTTTGGTGGAGTGGCACACAGGGCATACGGTAGTCATGTGCCTCTTTTGGTTGATGGCAGTTGCAAATGTGGCTTTCCACAAGCCACACAACAAATACCACGGCTGTACGGCATCAATAGCAAGGATGCAGTGCACCATCATTCCATCCCTTCTACTCTTGGCAGATGAGGGATGATTCTTCTTGCTCCCACCTTTCAATGCATCACCAGTCATTCATTCAAACTGCCTGGCAGAAAATGAGGCAACAGGCTACCTGTATAATATTGTGTCACAGCTAACAACTGAAGTTTCTAAATGGACAAATCATAAAGAAAATAATTGATTTCTTGCAAAGCTGTGACTTTCTACTAGTGCTAAATTGGTTCTTTAGAAATACACCAGGCTGCTTTACCACTTAGGCCTTTCACTTCAACTGTATTAAAATTGCAGTACCCCCGGAGTCATAAAGTATGAGGACAAGCAATCAGTTCTAAGGAAATGGATGAAATCAAAACAGTGTGCTTAAAAGAACCAAGAAATGCCAGCAGGAGTCAATAAATGAACCCAAAGCTCTTAAAGTATAATGAATCATCAATGCCTATTGAGACAGAGAATTCTCTATTAGTAGCAGACGTTGCCCTTTGTATATTAGATCTATAGTTGGTTTCCAGGGTACACAGCAGGCAGGCATTGCATGCAACAGCAGTTGTTATCCTGTGAAAAAGATGGTAATGACAATAGTGATTTCTTGCATGCTCATTTCCCATCTGCTGTGCATATTAATTTAGTCATCTGGTAGCAATTCCATCACGAGCAAAAAAGCAACATAAATGCCAGGTACAGAGTAGCCATCACAAAGTATTCTATGTCACCAGATAAAGGAAAAGAATGACCATTAGAAGAGAAGAAGAAGAGATTGGACTTATACCCCGCCCTTCCCTACCCAAAGGCATCTCAGAGTGGCTTACAATCTCTTTCCCCTCCCCTCCCCACAACAGACACCCTGTAAGGTAGATGGGGCTGAGAGAGCTCTCTCAGGAACAGCACTTGAGAGAATAACTCTGGAAATAAGGGACGGAAGGCTGTGCTATTACCTGAGGAAGAAAAGATATAACTGTTGGCGTGTTTGCATTTATTGAACTGGTGCGGTTGTTAAAGAGATATAAAGAAGAAATTGGCTGAAGGAAAGGGTTACAGAGAGGTTTGTGTTGGTGGGGAACAGGTTCAGGAGAGCGTTGGTGAAATTGGCGGATGAGATGGAAATCAAACAGGAGTACGACGAAAATACTGAGGTGGGTGAACTAACTATTGGGCAGTTCCTAAGAATTTTGAGAGATGTGGTCCAAAAAGAATGCAAAGAGGCTTGTAGGAAATTAGCGGAAAAATTGGACAATATCCAGATAGGAGCGGAAAAGACAGAGGAAGGGGAACAAACCATTGTGAAGGAACTAGATGAACTGCAAAGGGAGAGCTGCGCTGACTCCAAGGAAGAAAAACTGGGGTCTGTACAAGAGAAGGAATATCAACCAAGAGAAAGAGCTGGAAAGGGACTTAAAAAAATTGAGATGTGCTAAATCAGGACTATTTAAACATAACAAGCGAGGGAGGAAGTATGAGAGGGAAAG
>NW_015173136.1:546307-556780 GCF_001447785.1 Gekko japonicus
GGAAGGACTAAAAGATGGAAAAGACAGGCTTGGAAGTTTAAAGAGGACAGTAAGAGATTGAAAGCAGAATGGCTGAAAAAGAGCAAGAAGAAGCTGGGGAAACAAAGAAGGCACAAAGAGCGAAGACATGTGGATATGTTGGTGCAGAAAAATAGACTGTTGATGTTTAGGAGAAAGAATAAGCTATATAGAAAAGATAAGTGGTGTATACCCTATGCATGATTAGAAGGAACAGTTGACTGTGAATGTACTTATTTTTGTATACTGTCTTCCATGTTGTTTATGTTGTTTTTATTTGTGAGATTTAAAGAAGACTAGGAGGGAATAATTAATTTAGAAACTGACTTAATGTGAAATGGGACACTGAGTGGACTTTTCTGAAGATCATTAATAAATTAATAATTAAAATAAAATATTGGAAAAAGAAAGAAGTTGGTAAACTGTGCAGAAAACTAGACTGTTGAAGTTTAGGTGGAAAATAATACATATAGAAAGACAGAATGATTGATTTATAGATGAGTAGATGGACTAATGAACTTGAAGGTATATAATTTTGTATATGTTTTTGTTTTGTGTGTGTGTGTTTGTCACTGAGGTCCCTGAATGTATGCTTTGATTGTATTAGAATAATAGGATGGAATATCTAACCCAGATAAAGATTTAATTAAATATTGGGCAACAATAGGACTTTCATGAGGATTACTAATGAATTAATAATAAAAATGAATTATTGGAGGGGATAATAAATTGGTAAATTAAGGATGTAAACTTTAAAGTATGTGATAAAAATCAAAGGGATAATGTTTATTTAAATATGTATTTACGTATAGCTGTATAGTGGTATAAGAAAGCTTTGCAGTGAGAAGATCATGTTTAATCCTGATAAGATAGCTTATTACATTGATGGTCGATGAGGAACAACCTGGGGACAAATAAGGAAAGGTGAAGAGTTGAAGGTGATTAGTGTAGCTATAAAGAAAATGTGTGTTTAAGATCAGGAGAGTAAATCTAGTAGTTAAAATTATGATAAAACTTCAGAGGAAAGGTTTAATTGATATATAGGAGATGAAAAGGTATTAAGAAACCAAAGATATAAAAAGAAAATAATGGGAAACAAATAAATATGATATTAAACCCTGTTTTCATACTTGAAATAAGAATTAATAGACTACTAAAGGTTGGAGGAAAGTTGGTAACATATAAGAAGAAGAAGTCAAACAGGATGTTAAACATGCTTTATATTGCCAATAGGAATTCGTAGGTTAATTGAGGCAGTATATCAATCTCAAAGTCAGGTAAAAGAACAAGGACAAGATATATATCTGTGCTATTTTGGATGTTTGTTTGATGATTTTGTGTTGCTGGAAATGAAAAATGAATAGATAGAATTTGTATGTAGTCTCGATGAATGGTATGTGTATATGTTACAGGCTTATATGATAAAATCCTAATAAATATATTTGCAAAAAAAGAGAGAGAGAGAGAGAGAGAGAGAGAATAACTCTGAAGGAACTTATGACTGACCCAAGGTCACTCCAGCAGCTGCATGTGGAGGAGTGGGGAATCAAACCTGGTTCTCCCAGATTAAGGTTCACGCTCTTAACCACTACACCAAACTGGCTCTCTGGACACCATTAGCCCATCTGGACGCCATTGCAATCTAGCATTATAGAGAAAAGTTAAAACAAAGATTTCAACAATCAGAGTTGCTAGTGAAGCCTTCCAATGGTTCTTCCTTCTGTATCAGCGGGGGGGGGGGGGGGGGGTACTCTTGAAGTATCTCAAAAGCATCAGACAACAGACTCAAGTGCTTTGTAGCCTATCATCTGTACTGATCCTTCTCCTCTTGGGCAGCGATTAACCCATCAAGATGGGGGAAATATATTTAATAACTCATTTACTAATTTGGTGAAACTCCAGTTGGGGTGTTATGAAATATGATAGTCATACTATGAAACTTCACGTGCGTATGTTAGGATTTTCTCTTGGATACTAGAGCCATTTCCTCAGATCAGTTGTCCACACTTTCACACACATACACAAATCATCTGAAAGAAGCTGCAGTGACTGCCTAGGAAAGAGCTCTTGGGTTGCAATGGACCGTTCAATGAAAACACACTCAATGAATAGTATAGATGAATAAAGCAAATTTCAATTATTGAAAAACAAGACTGTCAACATAATGCCTGTAATCTATTATGTAATCTGTTATGTATACTCTTTGTAGTACTGGTTGTTCTAACTCAAGAAGAATCATGAGCTGAAAACAATGCAGAGAAGGGAAACCAAAATGACTAAGTGTTGGAGCATTTTCCCTGTGAGGAATGGATCAAATGTTTGGGAACCTTTCGGTTTAGGGGGGAAAACCTTCAAAGTGGGGAGAAAAACATATAGATGTTTATGTAATTATTGCTGTGGGAGAAAGGGGATAGAGAAGCATTTTTGTCACTCTGTTATAACACCAGGGTCACCTGCTGAAATTGATTGGTTCAGGACAAATCACATCTTCACATAACATATCATTAGTTTATGGAATTTTCTTCCACAAAATCTGTTGATAACCATTGGCTTAAATGACTCTAAAACAGGATTAAGTGAATTCATGGAGAATAGGTTTAATCAATAACTATTGGCCATAACAACTAAGAATGGTGCTTAACAGACGATACGTTTCTGATTGCTAAATAATGGAAACAAGTAGCAGAACATTGCTGTCTATAGCATGCTTCCTGGAACAGTATGATGGACTGGGTAGAGACCTGTCTTACATGCTTTTATTCTTCAGCACAAACTAGTACCACTGGCTCAAGGACAGCACCTTTCCTAATCTCTCACACTGGACTTGAAGCATATACTTTGAGACGATGGAAATCCTGATTACTTGAGATCCCTTTGTCTGTAATAGACAGCATCTAGTACCATCATACTGCAGACTGCAACCAAGAAATCAGGAGACTGAAACCGAAAAGGGCAGCCGTGAAGGAGCTTGAAAGGATCCTTAAGTGTTAAGGATGTGTCACTGCTGACCAAGATCAAGGTAATTCATAGTATAGTATTCCCCACTACTGTGTGTGGGTGTGAAAGTTGGACAATGAAGAAAGCTGACAGGGAGAAAGTTGATTCATTTGAAATGTGGTGTTCGAGGAGAGTTTTGGCGAGGACCACCAAAAGGACAAATAAGTGGGCTGTTGATCAAATCAACCCTGCACTCTCCCTAGAAGCTAAAATGACCAAACTGGGGCTGTCATACTTTGGTCACATTATGAGAAGACAAGATTCACTAGAAGAGACAATAATGCTAGGAAAAGTTGAAGGCAGCAGGGAAAAAGGAAGGCCCAATGTGAGATGGAGTGACTCAAAGAAGCCACGGCCCTCAGTGTGCAAGACCTGAACAAGTCTATTAACAACAGGACATCTTGGAGGCCATTAATTCATAGTGTCACCATGAGTCAGAAGTGACTTGATGGCACTTCCCACACACATCATGAACACTGACAGGATCCTCTTCCAGAATGACCATTATGAGTTGCCTTTTTTAAATTAGTCGCTTGTTATAGGGCATTATCCACATGGGTCGAGGAAATATTAATAGATAATGCATTTGTCAATAGGCATCGCTGAAGAATAATTCATATGAGGCCACATGAAAAATGCAGTGGTGCCACAGGTGCTCCTTATTCTGTTAATGCAAGCTGAACAGGACCACTGTGGCCTCTGCCTATCAAAATTCCTTGATGTACGAGTAGCCACTCCCATATCCTGGAGGCAATGGCTGCACGCTCTCCACTCAGTAATAGAACGTAATTGCTGTGGGAAGATCCAGCACTAGGTGAATTTTCTGGTCATTATTTACTTCCTATATTTATATAGTCTTGCTTCATGTCCAGTGTATAGTCTATTCATCTTATTCTGTATTCTGATTAATATATGTCCTTTCTTGAACTTAATCTTGTCTTTTTAATTAATATTAATTTTAATAGTCCATAATAATTTTTATTGTGAGGGTCCTTCTACTGTTTGCATTAAATGTAAAATTATGTTTTTTATAGATTCCCCCTGATGAAGCCTGTATGGCGAAATGCATAGGGGCTTTGTATGGCACTAAAGTGGTCACCTATCACCTGGCATGGTTTGCTGGAACATTGCTGTGTGTAGCCCAATTTTTCATTCTCTTTTGAACAATCAGGGCCAGGTTTACCAACTGGGAGAATGGGTACATGTCTAGGGGTTCAAATATATCTGTGCCTCTTCAGGGAAAGAAATAGACTGACTGCAAAACTCTGTCAAGTCAATCCTTCTAATACATGCATGTTTATTACAGGAAGAATGAAAGCACCTCCCACCATGGAGAGATTTCCCCCCAAGACTATTTAACAGTGCCATAAAAATAAACCAAGACAAGTGGGTAACGGGTTAGCCTTGGCATCAATTTCAAGCCAGATGGTGGGTTAATGAAGAACTTTTGCACACACAACTCTGATTACTGTGTGTTGGACAATGAAGCATGAACAGGAGTGCCACATTCAGGAGGACAAATTTTCCTGCCTCTCCATCACCTTGTAGGCACCTATAACACTTGAAAAACTATTTCTGGGTCAGGGGACCTTCAACAAAACCATGAGATGCAGTGCGGCAGGACTGAATCCTTAATGTGAAGTCACAACAGGAGATGCTGTAGACCTCCTCTGTTGCAAGTGGTGGGGCCTCCTACTCAAGCAAAGTCACCTTAGTACTCAACTCCTTATCTTTAATAAAACATATTTGACATTAGATTAATATGAGCAAGCCTAAATCTAGGCCTTTAGGCAATGCTGATGAATTACTTGGGAGGAGCAAAATAATAGGACAGATGAGAAATGAAGAGTACAAATGGAAAAGGAATGGGAGAAGAAGGAGCTGGGCTCTGCAAAAGACCGATTTTGGATTGCTATTACTTTATTGATTTGACTTCTAGCTCTCCCTCCCCTGCAAGCAGGCTCAGGACGGGTTACAACAATGCAATAAATAACATAATCCAATATTTAAAATAACAGCAATTGATTAAAAACCCAAATTGATGGCACCATTTAATCAATCAATCTTCATTTGCTCCTGCATAGGCTCCCCAGATGTGTGCAGGTGGATGACAACTGATACCGGGGGATGTGCAGATGAAAGACAAAACTGACTGAGCAATGCAGGGGAGGCCAATATAAATGAATCGCCGCCTCTTCAGCCGTAGCCCTGGTGGAACATCTCCGTTTTACAGGTCCCATGCATTAAGTCCCACAGAGCCCGGATCTCAGTAGGGAGAGTGTTCCACCAGGCTGGCTGACTCTGTTTTAACCACTCAGCCACAGCCTCCAAGCCCTTGGCTAAAATATCTGGGGTGGAGTGAGTCTGTCTGTCCATTCACAGATATAGCTGGGTATCATCAGCATATTGATGGCGACCCAGTCCAAAGCTCCGGACCAACTGGGTGAGGGGGTGCATATGGATGTTAAATAACATAGGAGAGTCACCCCTTGTGGGATGCTGCATACCAAAGGGTAACATGGTGAGACTCTCTCACCAAACACTACCCTCTGTCCCTGACCGTGGAGAAAAGAGATGAACCACTGTGAGATTGTCCCATGCATCCCCACATTGATGAAGCAGTGGGTCATAAGATCATAATCCACCATATTGAATGCTGCTGTCAGATCAAGTAATAGCTGCCCTGATCCAGGCGTCTGCGGAGATCATCTGTAAGGGTGACCAGCGCTGTCTCTGTCCCGTAACTCGGGCAGAGACCAGACTGGAATGCATTAAAGCATACAGGGACAAGTTAAAAGAAACAAGATAGTGAGACATGTTGTAAACTGACTATAGACTGCTTGCCATTATAATATGTCTCAGTAGTACATTAAGCATCCAGGCAGACAAAAACAATCTGCTGCCAAAGTAACCAGATAGAAATCTGCTTAGTGTTTCTTGAATCCTTTGAGAATATACTATAGATATTTTCTCTCCCATTATTGTAAATTCAAAATAGTCAGCTGGATTGGTGATGAGTGAGAAAAGAGAGCTGTGTTTATGCCCTCATAAGTGTAGAATACATAAACAGAAAATTAAGAGTTCATTGGATAAAAGTGATTAACTATGGGTGGGTGTGTCTGGATGTATTTTCTGATTAGTAGCTTCTGCATAGGAGTAGGGATGAGGGCAGGGCTGTCAAGAATTACCATGAGCCCTCCCTTGCATCATCCAGCCTCAACCAAAACATCAGATGAAAAGTTTTACATAACTTGCCCCGAATCAGGGCACTGGAATGTTGTTCCCCCTAGCCATCCTGAAGCAGGGTGACATATTCAGATAATACTAATGGCAGCAGCTACAAAGGAACCAATAGGAAGCTGCTGATTGTACTTCAAAAGGAATTAAACGAACTTGTGGAAAAACTGATTTGAGTTAGAAATCAATGCCCATGAAACTGCTAGTTCCCTGGTACAAACATCCCCATAAGGCCAGTATATAGGAAAAAGACACATTCTTCATATATTCAATGAAAATTCAAGACAGGCAAATTAGATAATGTAGTCTTACTATCATGCAAGAGAAGGGAAAAATATTTCACCCATGATCTATATGCTACTCTAAGAATGGTAACAATTGAAGCAATAGCTACTAAAATACTTATCTTTTTTTTTTTTTTGGCCTCCTGGAGGGGATTTTTTTATTGCATTTTTATAAAGACTACAAATTACAACAGAATAGGGAAGGGGACTACATTAAGGGATAAAGAAAAAATACCCACTACTATCTAAAAACCCAAGGGAGGAGATCATCTAGTTAGCTTGGCACACGTTATCTCCCAATCACGCTAATCCCATTATGAACTGATTCAACTATAGTATTATCTTTTTCATATCTTAACTATCACTGTTAACCCGAAAGATCCCTAAGCATCTAGTATTAAAAAAGTTATTCAAAGGCACAATTCAGAGTCCTTCAGCCTTCATTTCCCCTTGCCCAGTCTCTTCCGCAGTTTATAAGGACTTCTAGGGGCGGCTGCCCCTTTCTCTGATAGAGAGTCCTCTCCGGAAGACCCCGTCCAGCTCGCTGCTGGACTTACTGTCCATCCCTTCTTTTTCTTCCTCCTCTGGCTCTCCCATCTGGACTCTCAAAAATTTCCGTGCTTTCTGAACAGAGTCAATCTTTTCCTTTTTATCCTTGATTTTGAAGATCATGACTTCTGGTGTTAGCCATCTGTATCCAATTGCGTTTGTCTGGAGAAAAAGAATTAAATCTTTGTACTTCTTTCTCCTTTGTCTTATTTCAAATGGAATGTCCTTTAGAATTCTGATAGCATTATCTCCAACTTTACAAAGGAGCTCCAAATGCCGCTTTCAAGATTGCATCCCTCACACATCTCTTTGAGAATCTTATCACTATTTCCCCAGGCAGACTGTTTTTCTTTATATATCCTGAATATGACCTGTAGGCCACATCCATATCGCTCAGCAAAGATTCCACCTTCATCTAATTGGGGCCAATAATTCACTCATCTTCTTCTTCAGATTCTCTCCTTTAGTCTCTGGAAGACCCTGAAAGCGAAGAATCAAATTAGCTTTTTCCATTTGTAGTTGTAACAGCTGATCTTCCGTGGAGATTTGCTTCTTTTCCAGCTTTTGTACTTTCTTCTTCACCTTTTGTGCAGTGGCGTCCACTTCTTTCACCTTCTCAGTTGTTTGAGTCATCATTTTAAGTGTCTCACTCAACTGTGTTTGCTGGGTGGTGATACATTGATTCATTGTTGACAGCTGCTGCTTGAGATTATTCATTTGGTCCAGCAGAGGGCGCATGGATTCCGCCAATGTCTTTGCCAGCTCGCTTGTTGCTTCTGGTCTTGGGCTCTCAGTCCCTTTCGCTTTTAAAAGTTTCTCTTTCTCCATTCTCTTTCCCGCCATCTTTGTGGATTGTTTACTTTAACTGATATTTTAAAAGTCTCTGAATATGTGCTTGTACGCTCAAACTCGCCTTGGTAAGTCTTTCTTAACAGTTTTATTCGCTTTTTCTTCCGCTCCCCCCCTCCAATTCACTTTTAAGTACGTGCGTTTGGGAGGTGTCCCTCCCCCGCTTGCCTTACTTTCTGTTCCGTGGGGGGTTTGGGGAGCTTTCTTTTCCTTTTATTTAAACACTTAGATTGAACTCACGTTCATAGTTGGTCCTCAGACCTCATTTAAGCTCTGTTTCTTTTGCTCGACCTCCTGCACTTGCCCCAGTCAGCGTCGCTTGGTTCCATTTGGTCTCATAGCACGAAGAACCTTTGGGACAGAGAGGCACCTCAATTCCCTGGCATCGCGCTGGCGAAGAGGCAACCCCTCGAGAGTCCCATGGCCAGAGCCCCTTCAGCTGGGTCTATGGGGGGGTGACGATCCTGCGCACCCCCTTCTTCGGCCAGAGCGCAGCTTCACCCCCGGGAGGTCCGGGAGGTGCGACTGCTCAGCACACTGCCATAAACCGGAAACCTACTAAGATACTTATCAATGCTAGAGTTAATGGGCTGTATTCTACCATCCTGCTCAGCTAAATGTGGCATATCCCATTGGTGAAAGAGCTGCGGTGGCTCAGAAGTTAAGACACTGAGCTGCAGAGTGGAAGGTCTGTAGTTTGGCAGTTCAAGATCCTACTGCTGCATGACGGAGTGAGCGCCTGTCTCTGGCCCCAGCTCCTGCCAATCTAGCAGTTTGAAAGCAAGAAATTGAAAGTAGATAAATCTGTACTGCTTTGGCGGGAAGGTAACAGTGTCCCGTGTGCCTTGGCGCTTAGTCATGCTGGCCACATGACCACAGAAACATCTTTGGACAGCATTGGCTCTTCAGCTTGGAAATGGAGATGAGCACTGCCCCCTAGAGTCAGATTTGACTAGCCTGCGAGAAAGGGAAACCTTTACCTTTTTACCTTTACTACACACTGATGCTCAGTTGGTGGTATTCACAATATGACATAGGGACATGTCTTGAACAGGCTAGTGAGATAAAACCCATGGTATTATTTTCCTTTAATATGTTACTTGTAATGAAAAGGAGATTGCAGTTTAAAAAATAGGCAAAAGAGAAGAAGTCAGTATGAAAGATGGGAGAACTCTCCATAGGTAATACTTCTGCACAAATATAAAACAGATATGGGTTAATGATAGTTTTGGCGAGTAAGAAAAAAATGACAATTTCTGCCACTTTTACAAATGAAATGTATTTTTAACAGTCTCTTTGAGAGATAATAGAATTGTTGGACCATAAAGAAAAGGTACAGTGGGTCTTAAGTACAGTAGTTTGAACATAGATATAAATCTAGAATTTGAAATCTAGTAATCAAGACTACCATTCATCCCAAACGGTGTGTCCGCATAGTGTTTCCACTTTCTGCGGGTCATTGCACCACCGTAATGGCTTTGAGAGAACTTTCCAAGCAGGGTTCTGTTGACACAAGGTATTTCCTGCTACATGCTGGATAAAAAAATTTGCTTACACCCAGTGTGAGGGGAGGACACAGGCAAAAGCTTTCTCTGGACATGCTAGCAGGGAGATTGAGGGGATCGCTTCCATTAGAAGGGGGTTGATTTTCACTGATCCTCCACCCACATACTTAACTCCCTAAAATCATGCTTCTGAGGGACAGGGGACAATAATTATCACTTGAGGAATAGAAAAGACAAAAAAAAAATGAATGCTGAAGTTCTCTGAATTGTGCCTTATAAACTTTTTATTAATTATAGATGCTCTTGTGTTTCTCCTTAAACAGTGAAATTACTGGTCACAAAGAATAGTAGCATAGCTTAAACAACCATGTTCAATGTTTTTATAGCATTTTAGACTAACATTGATATAAGCTGTTGTAATGATCTCCACTACTTGGGATTTTAGTGGTTTTCTTTCAATTCTCCTTTAGATTTTAGTTTCCCCCTCCCTATTTTCATTGTAGTTTATAGAAAATGCAATTTTAAAAAATCCCCTTCGGGGGGCCAATTTTTTTTAATCATATGGCATTGTGTGTAGTATAGCCAGGAGATCCTAAGATTTTCTGGCAGCCTTAAGTTCTAGCTCTTTTAGTGGTTAGCTAGACTTATTTTGGGGCTGAGAGAGCTCCAAAAGAGCTGTGACTGACCCAAGATCACCCAGCTGGCTTCATGTGGAGGAGTGTGGAATTGAACCCAGTTTTCCAGATTACAGTCCGTTGCTCTTAATCACTACAACAACAAAAAAATCACTTTCACTGTCAGAAAATCAGTTTTAGATTTCTGACTGGGAATGAAAATAAAGACGGAGGCAAAAAGAAGTCTATTTGTCCTACACAGAAATATAACTTCCATCCAACGATAAAAATCAACACATGCACAAAATACAAGAACTATAAAGACAACAGATCAGATCCTCTCTCTAGGCAAAGAACAGTACTAATGCAGGATCTGGTTTGTTGGACGACGAGTACGAGTCTCACTTGATGGAAGTGGTG
>NW_015173136.1:556848-619588 GCF_001447785.1 Gekko japonicus
AGAATAGTCTGAAAAGGGCAATTATTTTGATGGTCTGGCCCAGGAAACAGGTTATCCCTTGTTCTATGTGGGGTTGCATGCTCTCTAAAAGAACAAGTTCATAGAGGGTGCCACTGGATCCAGGTCTCCTGTTGGATAAACAGGTGGCAGCCAGGGGTACCTTGCAGCAGCTTTGGCTGGTAAACAAGCTATGGTTCTTCCTGGATAGAAACGATCTTGCCTCTGTGGTGTCTGCTCTGGTAATTTTTATATCAGATTACTGCAATGCATTCTACGTGGGGCTGCCTTTGAAGACTGCCCAGAAGCCACAGCTGGTACAGAATGCTGCAGCCAGAGTGTTGACTGGAGTGGGCTGTAGGCACCATATCACTCCAGTCTTGTTCCACCTATACTGGCTTCCAGGCTTAATTCAGAGTGCTGGTATAGACCTTTAAAGCCTTTTACAGCTTGGGATCAACACACCATAATGACTGCTTGATTTCAATCTAGATGATTGTCCTGTCTGGGCACCGGTACAGCTTGAGGAGATTGAATCTCTGATCGTGGCAATTAAGCCGGGTAAAGCTCCTGGCCCTGACGCCATTCCCTCTGATGCCACCAAAGCCTCTCCTCAGTGGTGGGCCCCCCTTTTAGTAGCTTTATTTACAGCTATAGAGAGGTCTGGAGTGATACCTGATGAATGGAAGAACGCTATAATAGTCCCAGTATTTTAAAATAGGAGACCCTCAGCTCCCATCTAACTATAGGCCAATTAGCCTTTTATCCTCCATCAGGAAGCTGTATGCCAGCCATTTGCCTAATAAACTTAAAACCTGGATATCAGATCAGCAAATTCTGGGGTTAGAGCAGATCACATTCTACCAGGCTAAGTCAACTTTAGATCGCTGTGTTGTCCTAAATCATCTCATAAATAAATATAGGAAAAGGAAGGGGCGTAAATTATATGCTGCCTTTTTAGACTCAGTCCTTTTTCTCTCTCAGTCCTAATCCTACCACTGCCTGTTGCAAAGTGAAACCAGCTGCGTCACACCGAGGGGATGTATGTGGTCTGCTCCCGTAGGCCAGAATAGGAGCTCTTTTATTGGCAGCCAGAGCTGTCGGTCAAGCTTTGGACAACCAGTATTGGTGTTTCCAGGGCTGCAGAATGGCTGTAGAAGAACATTCCCCCAGTTGCCTTAACAATTCCTTGGTGCCGGGTAGTCTGGCCCATGGATCGATGAAATGAACCAAACGGACCACCTAAAACAAAAACAATGTTTGTAGGTGGTCTGTTGAAAACGCTAAAACATGGACTGGGCAAATGGACAACAGACCTGCCCCCGGTCTGTGACGAAATTAAGTCAGTGGTTCAGTCCATAAAAAGGTAAAGATTCCCTTGCTCAAAAGCCAGTCGAATCCGACTCTAGGGTTGCGGTGCTCATCTCTGTTTCAAAGCCGAAGAGCCAGCGCTGTCCGAAGACGTTTCCGTGGTCATGTGGCCGGGATGACTAAACACCAAGGCGCACGGAACGCTGTTACCTTCCCACCGAAGTGGTACCTATTTATCTACTTGCAATTTCTTGCTTTCGAACTGCTAGGTTGGCAGGAGCTGGAACTAGAGACGGGAGCTCACTCCATCATGTGGCACCCGGGTCTTGAACTGCTGAACTACTGACCTTGCACAGCCTGCAGTTCAGCGTCTTAACCACTTGAGCCACCGCAGCTCCATACCCATCCCTAATTGTCAGCCTTCCAGCCTTGGTTTCTGACAGTAAACAGCAGGGGGAGGGAGGAGGGCCCTTTCCAGGGCTGTTTTGGCCTTTGAGGGAGGACAAGGAAGCAAATACCAGTAACTTGCATGACTCAGCCAGGCCCAGTGGCTGATTACTTCAACAGCAGCCATGTGATGAAAGCCACTGTCATGTACTGCTTAGCTTCAGGCCAGGATCTGGGAGACTCAGATTTGAATTTCCAGTCTGCCGTGGAAACTCACTGGGTAATTTCAGGACAGTTACACATTCCCACCCTAACCTACTTTACAGGATTGTTGTGAAGGTAAAATAGAGAAGAATGCTGTAAGCTGCTCTGAGTTCTCATTGTGGAGAAATGTGGGGTAAAAATGAAGTAAATAATTATTTATCATATGGTAGAGTTACACACAGGAAGCATATAAAATATGTAACCAAGTTAATACAATTGGTATGCAGAATAATTGGGTAACCCCCTAAATAATACCTAAATTTTCAATCCACTCAATCACAGTTGGGGAGAGTTCAAAGAGCTCCGTCACATCTCCCTGGAAAGCACAACACTCACATTCCTGTGACAGATGGAAAATAGTTTGGTAGGCTGCACCACAATCACATTTGAGTTCCTGTTATTTTGCCCCATTTAAACAACAGGTCTGCACAACTGCCAAAACCTGTTCATATTCTATCCATCTTTCATACTTTACATCGCAAGTCAAATCGTGAGGGCCTCTAATTCCTTATCAGGTTATGGATATCAAGTGGAATTGATTGCATCCATGTTCACAACCATTCATTCCCTAGATTGAAATTTTGTGATTGCAGGATTTATGCAGATCTTGTTGCTGGGTGTCAGGATCGTAGCCTGGATAGGCCTGCATCAGCCATGTCTTTGTGGATGGACAACTGTTTTCAACTATCTTTCTATAGTCACAAAGAAAAACATCATGTCTTGGGAGATGCGGGGGAGTGATGTGGCACAATGTGGGTAGCCAATAGGTCAGAATGGGTTTAATACATCCACTGATGGGTCTCATTGCTGTATTGAGTTGGACATCAAGTTTGTGGACATGGGGGCTGTTGAGCCACAATGAAGCACCATATTTCGCAGTACTATACACCAACCCCAAAGCTGAGCATCTAAGTGTCATAGCAGATGCACCCCAAGTTTTACCACATAATTTTTGGATAACGTTGTTTCATGTGCATATTTTCGCTACTACATTGGTAAGATAGTATTTATAGCTCAAGGTCAGTTCTTGTCCAGGGTAGTGCTAAGGTACTTAGGTGCATGGTTGTAAGTTGGGTGCCATTAAGGTAGAGATTCAGTTCAGAGTTGGAGAGATTGTTATTGAGATGCAAACAGGAGCATTCTGTTTTTCCTGGACTTGGGATAAACCACCATTTACAGTAGTAGTCAGCCAAAACTTTGATGTTCCTAGTCAATATTTCCTCAGTCCTTTCAATTGATTTGTGCCTTAGTGCAATTCCCATGTCATTGGCATAAGCAAACTTCCTGGATATCATCTTGGGAACATATAAATTGAAAAGAATTGGACTGAGGCCTGGGGTAGCTGAAGGGGGGGGAGGCAGATAAAAGGTAGGTGGGTAGAAGCAGGGGACAGCGAGAACAGGGGGTTGGCAGAAGGAGGAAAAGAAATAATGTGGGGAGGGGATTCAGGGGAAAGTGAGGTGGCCTCCCAAGTCCCCCTCACACTGGTTGAAATATAGTTGTTTTAATGTTACATGCAGAGCATAACAATGGTAATTCTGTATTATCCAATTCTGAAGCAGGCCCCAGATTTTCAGAAAAACATGAAATGGTAAAAAAAATTATGCTGGCAGTTAAAAACCCCTAAAATAATAAAAAGTCTGCTTCAAGAAAATAAGGCCACTAACACCTCACAAGGCTACATTGTGATATCTTGGTGGCCATTTTGGAGGTTGCTATGCAACCCTCAGCCCAGGCTAGCCCGGTCCCGTTATGTCTTAAAAGCTAAGCAGGGTCAGATCTGATTAGTATTAAGATGAAAGACCACCAAGGAAGTCCAGGGTCATGACACAGAAGCAGGGAATGGCAAACCACCTCTGAATGTCTCTTTTGAAAACCCTATAGGGTTGCCTTAAGTCAGCTGTGACTTGACAGCCAAAAAAAGGGGGGGGGGAAGGGAATCCTCAACCATAATTGCTAAGGACTGAAAGCTGTGATTAGTGTGAATGCTAAAACTAGTCTGTCTGCAGCCATAATGGCCACTTCCAAGCCCACGTACCTGATGTGAGGAGAGTCAAGCACCGAAATGAACCACCTACCCTTATATATTATGATCAGTTTGAGATCATTGTTATGATCTCAAAAACCCACCACCTACACCCTCCCTTCCAGCTTCTCTTTGCAATCAGCAATAGAAAATAGTTTTACAATACTCCCTTGAGCTATCAGTATCCAAAGCTTACTCTGATCCTGCAGTGGTAGAATTTATTGGGGGGGGGGGAGGACGACATGTTTCTACAGCCTACCCACAACAGTTCATTACTGAGTCACCATGTTTTCTGAGTATCTGTTATTAGAGATGGTATCACACGTGCACCAGGGATCTTCAAGACACCCCCCCATGACCACTTGCACCCCTTCCATGCCCCCGCTACAAAGCAGCCTTTTCTGAAAACCAAAGAAAGCATCTGAAAGAGAATACTGATATGATGCACTGTTTTCCCTTCAGAATCCATTGCTCACGTGGTCTTGCAATTTTCTAATACTTACTCTATCCTAGTTTACAATCATTACTAAAACAGCAGAAATAGATATTAAGCAACCTGTTACCTGAATAAGCAAAGTGAGAGAGAGAGCCAACGTCTTCTGATCCCTAGCCAGAGAATAATTTGACATCAGAAACTGTGTAGAAAACCTATCAAAAACATAATTTTGACTTCTGTATATTCAAAGTGACTGTCTATTTCTACCATTTTTTTTCTCTGCTTCTAAGGGCTGGAGATTTAGCACAGTGTCCAGCAGACATCCTATTGACAGAAGGGAAGTCTTAGCCACTTCCTCTCAATTCAGGCTGCATGACTTTTTATCCACATGACTACCAGCATCAGCTGTACATTGTTTAAGTGAAAGCTGCAGCAGCCACATTCTAAACCAGAGTTTAAAAATTCAGATTAGAAAATCATCAAGGCTTGAATGGACCACGTTAGTATATCTAGTTGGCTGGTCCATGTGAATAATGAAAGCTACACAATGGAGCCACAAAGAAGGTTATTTCTGCATACGGAGAGAACTCACCAGGTATGCAGAATAATAATAAATTAACCAAATATACCATCCCTGCAGCAGCAGCAAAGCCTACTGAGGAATGAATACTCTAGAAGGGACAGAATGTTACAATTCAATTAAGCAAAGAAACAAAAACCAGGATGAGCCAAAATTATTCTGCTCAAGTCCCCGAGGTCTAGGGATAATCACGCAAGAGAAGATTTCTATTTTGTTGTCCCTCCAGCTCTAATTCTTCACAGATCCCAACTTGTAATGTGTGCTATCACACTCGTATCAGCTGGACTGAACCCTGGAGCAGTTCAGATGCTTATTCTAAGAGCCAGCCTACAATCAGTATTACTTATTACAACATTTTCTTTTAAACTACTGAAAGGATCTCCCAAAGACCTAGAAACCCCTATATGCAAACAGGAATTTATTATAGACAGTACCCTATCTCTTTGTAAGAGGCCTTACTGAAAATATTCTTTATAGAATGAATTTATGCATAAACAACTCTAGTAATGGGAGTTGTCATTTTCACCAGTTTTAGCATGCCATGCAAACTAAGGGAAAATTTATTAACTTCCTGCTACTGGATTTCTGTTGTGAAGATTAGATTTTTGTCATGCACGAACAAATGGGAATAATAGACATTAGAAAGTGATTACTACTGTATAGAGGCAATAATCTCATGGGTGGCTCCCCTTTTCTCCCAGCCAATGGGGGAATCTTTCTCTTACAATATACAGTTTTATCAATCGTCCCCCTTGCAACAAAAAAATCTTGACACAAACGGAATTCACTTGCAGATACATGATCTCACTGCAATGGAACCTTGCTGACAGATATTAAAAAACAAAGGATTAAATAAGATTTTATTGTTACATTAAACTGCTTTGTCAGAGATGTACATTAAAGGTTTCTGTGCGACAAAAATAAACTTTCTTGAATGAATTGATGAGATGGCAACAGCACTTATTTAACAAACCAGCACTATAGTTGCTTGCAGATACCCAAAGTTAATAAAACCCAAACATGTTTGTTCATTAGAATGGACTGCAGCAATGAAAAACAATACATATCATGTTAAGGCCAAAGTATGTTTAGTACTGAAGATAGAGACATGTTTAAAGACCCAAACATCCAAGGAGACAGTATTTTTACCTTATTTCAAAGCCACTTGGGTTTTGGTTAGTATCACAGATGAACAAATAAATCTGGGATTATAGGGCTGCTGAGATTTTAACATTAGGTCACCTGAAAGGAAGTATTCTAACGCGATTTAATAAGTAGTGGGATTGCATGAGTCTATAAATGCATTACCACAGATTGCAGTTTGCCATTTGCTAATTAATAGAAAGAGCTTGATTACTACATATTTTTGTTTTACACCTTTGGGGCAAAAAATTTACTGCAAGCATTAAAATAAGTGCATCCAAAACATTGTTGAAGCAGATTCTACTTCATGTCACCAAAATTTAACCCCCCCCCCGACAAGAGTTGCAATTTAAAGAAGACAATCCAAGGATTGTATCCTAGACAGACTCTTCCATTCCCCCTGTCTTTCATAAATTAATGCTTACGGAATCTGGCCATTTTTACAGGTTAAGTTGCAAGAACTTGTCTTCATTCAATGTTCAACATTTGTAGAGTTCTAAAGCCATACTGACGCTGAACTGACCACATATATTTCACCACCTTCTGCTATGTGCTCTTCATATTTTTAAAACAAAAACAGATAGTGAGGATAGTGTGGCAAAGTCACTTTAAATCCACCAAAGTCAGAATGGTTATGCTCAAGACATTCAATGATGATTTACTGGTAATCACTTTCCTACATAAAAAGGCAACCATAATTGTAAGTGGTATACATTAGGCTAGTAGAAAAAAGATTGAAACAAACCTCATCTCTATTAAAAGGACATGCAGAGAAGATAGTTCACATTTGTTCCAATCAGGCTTCTTGGAATTATCAAAGTTTCTTTTCTGGCAATAATCTATTTGGCTTCATCTTTTAACAAGCCTGCTGATCAAAGTTCTTAGAAATAAACACCCTAAAATTCAAGGCATGACAGTGCACGAGGTAAGTTTTGATTTGAGATCATTAGACTGTGCTTCGTTGCTAATCCCATTTTTCTTATGGGGAATGGCAACAAAATCCCCCCCCCACACACACACAAATTTTATTCTGCTTATGTTTACCAGTACATCCATGAATCTCAACAATATTAGTAGTTTGATTATCCTAATGATTCCATTATAAAACTTGCAAAAAGTGTATCACAAAGTGAATAAGCCATCTAAGTGCAAGTCTTCTATGTTTGCTGTGCACAATAATCCGCTGTTGTAGCTCTTTTCCTTCCTCCAAGTTAAATCCCAAAAATATTTCTGTAACAATTAGGAAAAAGATAGTGCTATGTTAAGCTCATGTTCTATTAAATGTGGGGGGCTTGAGTGTTCCTGGAGTCTCCATCAGCATGTGTCAAGGGCCGAGAATCCCTTGTCTGTGCGTATTCGTTGTCGGGTGACTCCGTAGGTTCAAGCAAGTTTTCATAGTCACTGTCTGATTCATTACCATTGTCACCAGTTGCCCTTTGGGAAGAGGATGGCATGGATGTTTCATTGTCAGAATGCTTCAGTGCTGTGTTTGTGGAAACATAACTAGATGAGCCTACCGCCTGAGGTCGAGGCATGAAAACATTGCTTTCTAGGACACCAGAGCGTATGGCACTGTCATGATTGATCACACTGAAGTCAGCATAAGGAGGAGGAGGAGGGTCGGAGACATCTGATTCTTCAGGATTACTACCTTTCACAGCAAATCCAGCACGGGACATTCGGGGGATGAATGTCGGCTCCAACGTATCATTTGACATCTGCCTGCTTAAGATGGCCTGTTGCAGTCCTACAAAAGTGTTAAAGAAATATTTTAATTATCTTTCAAATGAAGCTAATGAGTCTAGTTATACACTGGTCTGTATTTATGAACAAGTGTGAAACTATGGACAGGGGAACAGAACTTAAACATATGTTCATTAAAAAACTATAATGCAAGGCCAACAGAACCCAAGTGAATGGCTCTATTTAACACAAAAGGACAGACAGTAAACATATTCTTGATAACTGGCTGCTATAGTTACGCTTTTTGCATCATGAAAGAACTTTCAACAGGTGCATGGCATGCTATGGTATACATCTAAAGGACAACAGTGTTTCTATGGCTTAATTTTGATTGGCAGAAGCCACAATGTCACAGTCACTGACAGGTGTGCCATTTACCCCCCCCCCCCCCAATGTAGGCAGTCCTGAAACAAACAGTAGCATCCTGTCTTGGCCATTAGTAAATTATGGGTTGGAGCACACACATTTGTCATGAAGTTGCCACCAAGAGGTACCAATCTCTACACTCCTATTCACTGAACTTGCTGCCACTATCACACAGTGCATTCTGTCACCTCTGCTTCACACACTACTGGCAGGTGCTGATGGGGGCATAAGGACGTCTGTTGGCAGTTACCCATTTGTTATGTTATTGGCCCGGAGGGAGGAAGAGGTTTCCATACAGCGCTGCTTTCCTGGTGGGTATACTCCTGGAAAGTATGTGTTTGTTCTGAATCACAGCTGTTTCTGAGCACAGTATTGCTCTTCGGGAATGGAAGGCTAGCCCATATGTTACATGCCCAACTGAGAACACTTAAACCATTGTGGTTACTGCCACCATTCAGCCACAGCAACAGAAAAGCCTATGACATAATTTTATGGCTCTCCTTAAACAGTTCTTTGAAAAACACGACCCAACTCTGTGCTTTCTAGAGATATAACTGGGGGGGGGGGGATAAGGATTTAGGAACTTTCTGCAGGATTTGTTTCCACAAGGTAAATATGCAGCATTTTCTGAGAAACTGCCACACTATTTTAAACTGGAAAAAAGGAATACTTGCAGTAAACAGCACTTCTTTTGTTATTTGTGACTGCTGTGTGAAATATGGTTTCATGGGCATCAAAAATGCTTAGTGAGTATCCCCTTCTCACAATTAGAGATGCATGTTAACTCTGTTATGCTGCAGCTGCAACACTTTGTGCGATTTTCAGACTGGCCATGGCGCTGTGCACTTTAACATGCAATACTCATCCAAGCCGCATTAAAACCAAATGGGGCAAAGTGCAACAGGGTTATTCTCCTCCTACACTACTGCCTTCCCATTTCAAGAGCATTCCGCTTTATTTAATTTAAATTACCCAGAGTCCAGCCCCCCCCCCTTCACTCTCCCCAGGGCTACTTAGCTAAGAGAGGCACCACGTTCCCCCTGCCAATACAAAAGTGCAGCTGTTTGTTCTTTCCCTCCCGGCCAATAGAACGATAGAAATACTGTGCACTGGATAAAATTCACTATGATCAACCTTTGTTTGATCATATATACCCCTGGATTATGAAAGTGTACAAACTATTCCAGGCACATCATTTTAAGGGCCTTAGGTACATGGCTTGAAAAGAGAAAGAAGAGCTTCAGGTGATTAAAAATGTATAACCGTGTTTCACATGGTAATTCAGCTATCGAATAGCCAGGTCATTTTTGATATTTCTCTCTCTCTTTTTTTTAAAGAGGGGATTTTTTTATTTTTTTTATAATACTACATAAACTACAAAGAAAAGAAGGGAAGGGGAACTACAACTAAGGAGAAAGAAAAGTAACCCACACTAAACTAAAAACCCAAGAGTAGGAGATCATTACCCTGTTAGACTGCAGTTAGTAATGAAAAAAAAATTGTTAATAAACAATATACTTTGTGAGATCCTGTCTTTCTAAGCTTATGTGTTAGTTTATTACTTGTTATGAGAGGATTTCCAGAGCATCTCCTCCAGCTCTCTTCGTAAGGGCAATTTCTCAAATATCACCCATTACAGGGAAAGTTTTCAGTACTACTTACACATGATACGTTAAGCCTAGAATAGACCTTTCCTGAGTAGATGTTCTATTTCCTTTTCACAAACCTATGCTCTTTGATATCCCCCTATTTTATTACGAAGACAAAGAATAGCCAAATCCTTGCTATAACAGCATAAAATCTCATAGATATGATACAAAAAAGGGGGGGGAGGAAAATAAGCATGTTTGGGAACTCTCTTATGCTGTGTTACATAATTTGTTTATTTATAAATTTTATTTTTAAACCGTCCCCCCCCCCCATGTTTGGGGCTCAGGGTGCTGTACAGCATTTAAGAGATATAATCAAATTTAAAACAAGTTAAAAATAGTAAAACAAATACAGTACCCATTCCAGATGGCGCATTAAATAAATTTATCCTAACCCCAAAGGGGGGACAGGGAAGTCCCGCAGGGCACAGATGTCGCTAGGCAGAGAATTCCACCAGGTTGAGGACTGTTAGATATTTTTGGGCCCAGGGACCATCAGTAGTTTTTTTTTGCTGAGTGCAATGTTCTTCAGGGGGTATACCAGGAGAGGTGGTCCCGAAAATATGCTGGTCTCAGATCTTTATATCCTGCATGGTGCAGGGGGTTGGACAGGATGGTCTCTAAGCCCCTTTCAACTCCTTAATTCTGTGATTCTATGATCTGGTTGAAATTTGTCATTCATTTTATGGTTTTGCTGCCTTACCCCTATAAACTTCTCTAACCTTCTGTTTCTTAATTCAGGAGGGTAGCCATATTGGACTGCAGTAGAAATGTTACATTCAAGTCCAGTAGTACACCTTAGATACCAACAAGATGTTTGGGGAATAAGCTTTGAGAGTCAAAGCTCCATACCCCGAAAATCGTCTTGGTCTCTAAAGTGCTACTTGTACTCGAATGTAGCTCTTTTTTGTCATGGGTCTTCCACAGCATGTGTTCCATCAGAAATGAAGCCCTTTCACAAGGCAACTGAAGAGGGAATGGATGGCACAGCATGGCGTTAGCCCAATGCGTGGAAACAATAGGGTTGAAAGAGACTGAAAATCACAGAGAAGAATAAAATAACTGCAGTGTAAATACTTGCATGGGTTTTGGTTTCATTTTAGGAACCCTTCATATAGGGGATGAATTATTATCAAAATATGATACAGAACTCAAAATATGAACACTTTTAAAATGTGGATATTTCTAGCAAAAAGAGAAATCCAAATGGAAGATGCCCTAAGAAATGAAATAAACAGTATCTGAGGCAATAGACCCTCAAAACCATTTAAAGCTGCAGTTACTCAAAACCTTGCACTGTGACTACTAAGCTTACTTCCCAGAAGTGAGACTGCTCAGTGCTAATACACTACAAAAAGCAGCATGTTATTCTTTTTATCAAGTACTGAAAGTTTAATCAGATGTACTGGTTAAGTACTTGCCAGAATGTCAAAACATTTAAGGGGGCAAGATCTATATATGGTATTTCATGCAATTTCACACAAGAATGGAACCAACTTGAAGAAGGCCATTAAAGAAGTCAAAAGCCATACTATTTGATTACTTGCTTCTTTCAACTATGGTTCTCTTTTGCTGTATTCTGTCCCCTCAGTAGCTTTCTCTTTCACTCCAATATATGGCCTGTCTGATTTCTATACCCACATCTTTCTGTTTTCAGGAAGGTCTCATTATTCCCTCCTGTTTTCTCCTTTAAAGATCTGCTTGGCTTCCAGTTAGACTCCAATTATTAACTTAAATAGCCAGATAACATAGGACATAAATTTTTATGAGCAACACAAAAGTAAGAGCAGCTCTCACCCAAGCAAATGTCACAACCCGCTTCCTAAGTTTTATTTAATAAAAGTGTTATCACAGAGGACAGTTGGAACTGCCCTACCTTCCACAAAAATGGCACACAAAGCTTTCCAGGCAGCTATTTATAACTAATTAGTACCAAATACAGTATCAAGAGATTTTTAGCTGCCATACAGAAATTGCAGGGCACATCCCAACATTCAGCTATGAACACTGTACTACAGGTATTTCTTACTCTAGAACTTCAGAACATGGTATCTTTCATTTCCAGAGATTGTAACGGAAACATTTTCAATGCTGAAAAGTGTCCCATTTGGGGCACTTTTGGTGGGCAACCCAATCCAACCATAAGTTACTATAGCTGTAGAAGAACCCGCGAACACACTCTTTGCATACAGTTTTTCTTGGTCTGTTCAGTAACTCCTACCATGTTTCAGTCTGTGCAACTCACCCCCCTCATTACTGTACTTTGTCAGGTACATATTTATTCTGCTTGTGCTGTGATTATTCCAGCCAAGTGTCCGGTGGTAGGCAGGGGCTGCATCAAGGCACTTCCTGACTCTTTCCTAATAGCAGTTATATGGAGAGCTTGAAGTAGCTGGTGCTTACCTGAAGCATCTTCTGTCTCTGCTGCCCAATCAAGGCAGCTAGAGAAGGGAAGATGTGAGATACTTGGGCTGCAACAACTGGGGGGGAGGGGGGAAGAATCTCTCACTGAAAACAATTTGAGGGAGGGGAAATGTTCCACTGTAACAGCCTGCACACTTAGGTATGAAGGGTGAACTTTCCCCATCCTCAGTCCAAACGTCATATGCAATTTCCCCCTTCCCCTCGGTTTTCTTAATATGCCCTGAATTGCTTTATTTTTATATAAATGCCACACCTTAAGATGCATTTATATTTGTATTAAGTTCTAAATCTTCTCAAATAAAGGGCTTGATCAGAAGAATTTCAGACATTTTTTTTACATAAACGATATCCCAGTTTGATTAATTTCAGCACCCCCTGAAGTCCTGGTGAGTGCGTGGCATCCCTCCTCCTCCAAATGACTTGCAAAGTGCCCAAGAAAAGGGATCCTCTCTTTGGACCAAGGGAAGGAGAAGACTCAGAATATCAGACTTTTAGTAGAACACCATGGTGTGGTGCACAGTATTACACCAATTCTTAAGGCTATTTAGAAGATATTTGCAAAAGGGGCTTACTTATTTCTTGCTCCTTTTCATTTTTTCTTTGTGAGATTTGCCTTTTTAGCTTATTCACCTCTGCCTGGAAGGATTCAACAGTGCGTTCACTCTTCTCTAAGTCTATACATACTGCCTGGGAGAAACACAACAAGGTTAGTTTAACTCATGGGCAGCAACCTTAGACATACAATGTGAAAATCAGGGAGATACGCAGGTTATGTCCAAACTTCAATTACTGTAGCATATAAAGGAAATTGCCACAGTTCCCATTGCTGCCACTCTTTTGTTAACAGCAGAGGAACAACATATGATTTACGGTAACACTCAAGCTTTGGTTCCACACATCACACTTAATGCACAAAACTGAAGCCACATCAACGCAGCAGTAAACCATCCTGAAAATAAGTAATTGTATATTCTCTTTATCTCAGCCACCACTATCTCCTAGAACCTTTTCCTGAGAATATTTATTTAAAGCCTCACTCTATACTCTGGCAAACTATATTCAGTTCTGGCAAACTACAGCATAAAGACATAAATGGACATTTGGGACAAATGAGGAAGACTGGCTGCTGTAACTTGTAGTGAAAGCTTATTCATACTGCAGTAACTGAATAGAAAAGATGACTCCTCAGGAAACAATTTAGCAGAAGTGTGCTCATAACACTTTGCAAACCTAACTGCAAGATATTTACCAATAATTACCATGAAGCAAACAGTCATTACTTGATTATAATACTCTTTCAATAAGTTGTTGTTGATCTTCAAAACACACTGCATTTAATCTTGCAGACAAATAATGTGACAAAACAGACAGTGATTAGCACAATAAATAAAGCAAGAGGGCAGATAGGATTCAGAAAGCTGCATAAAAAGCCACTGAATGGCAAGGGCCCATTTCTAGAAATACCAATGGATGTTTTCTTGAAAGGCTGGCATTTCATCCAAGTTGTATCAAATATCAAGCGAGTGTCAACTTAGTTTTACTTTTCAGTGAAGATGTGCTATGCAAAAGAACCACTAATGATACAGAAACTCATAATGGGACTGAAACTCCACAACAGTTTACCCACCCACTAGTTGAGAGGAAAGAGTTCTAAATAAAAAGACCTGCACATGTGCAAGTAAGCATCTTTTTAACTCCTGAGAAGCCATGCCAAGCTTAGGGATAAGGCAGGTAGACTTATAAATAAAATGTTTTATATTGCTATAATAAAATATATATTTAAGGTCAGATGGCATAGCTTCCATGTTGCCCCAGAAATGTTCTTTTTAGAAACTGGGCACAGAGTGGCTTCACAGAGTTCCCCCCTCCACTCCATCAAATGCAATGATCCATCTACTAGTTATAACGACTCTGATACTGGAAAGACTAAGCAAGTTGAATGTAACACTGCAGAATCCAAAATCTAGCCTGCAGCTGCTCACTGCTATGGCTTAGCTGAAAAACCAAATGACTGATCCCTAATACATCTTGAAAGTGACTATCACAGTACAAAAGGTCTTCCCCGGGTTTCCCACTCCCTCAGGGGTCTTTAATGGCAATGGGAGGAAAAGGAGAGGACAGCTTCAATTCTTAACTGCTTACTCTGCCCATAATGCCATAAACCAAGTTTCAGGTGCATGATTAGGCAACTGTTTTTGGGTGTTCGCATGAGTCTGTAAAAACGATGTGCATTTTGAGTATGAAGTCCTCTAGAAGAAGAGATAACTGGTGCTGAGTTTAAAATGCTGAAAGGGAAGGAATGGGGAAGACAGACTTCCATTTTCTACTTATTTTTAGAATACACTGTAGGGTTTAAGAGGCCCTCATCAAATATTTAATGCATAAAGAGCCCTAATGCATGATATAATAGAGTCCTAAGATTACAATCAAATCCATAAAAGGAAGGTCTGCACTAGAATATAGCTGTGAAGATTCAGCCATACTCTTCGGACATACTCTTGAAGTGCAAACTGGACCCAACAATCTACTCTCATTGTCTCTAGAGTTGCTTCAGTCTTAGCAGACAATTATTAGCTACAATGCTTACACCAGCCTTTTCAAGCTATGAGCTTCAAGAGGACTAAAACATAATTAAGCCATAACAAAGTCAAGTTGTTTTAAAACCAAAAGGAAGTTGCTTTTTTTGAAGCCATGCATGTCACAATTAAAAAATGTCACAATCAAATGTTGAGGTTAGTATTAAAATAAAAGGTGTTACCTGTACTTTTTCCTGAAGTGCATTATAAACCTGATATATAGCCCTGATGTCTTTCATAACGCCATCCTTGTCAAAAAAATCAGTACTAAAAATGTGCAGAAATAAGAAGTTAGGAAAATCACAATAATCAAATCCTACTCTGAGCTGTCTTTCCCCCTTTGAGGCAACGTATGTTTAGGGTTAAGTTTACAACAATAAACTATATCTCAAAGAGTCATATTCAAAGATCCAACACCACCTGAACAGTGGAGGCTCTCTGAAGACCAAAGGTGATTTTTGCCCAGCTTGTCATTAAAATGATTAATCAGTAAATATTTACTCAAAGAGAATATAGAAGCTACTTTGTTCAATTACTATTACAACTATTTTATTGTAATGACAACATTCAGCAATGATAAATCAGGATTAGGGCTATGCACCAAAAAAACCCCACCCCAAAATATTGGTGTATACTGATATTCCCGAATCCCAATATCTGTATGATGATACTGGTATTTGGGAAATAATAGGTTTTTATTCGGCTCCATACCTTCCCTTCCCTCCCTGAGTTGTGCCACAGTGTGGCATGCCTCAGCAACGGAAGTGAACCGCAGTCTCTTTAAATACCTTCCCTTCCCTCCCTGAGTTGTGCCACAGTGTGGCATGCCTCAGCAACGGAAGTGAACCGCAGTCTCTTTAAATACCTTCCCTCTTTTAGTTGCACTGCAGCGGTGGCATGCCTCAGCAAGGGAAAGGAAGGCTTTAAATACCTTCCCTTCACTTACTGGCATGTACCCATGCTGTAGTGTGACTTGGGAAGGGAAGGCATGTGTGTGCTGAACCCAAAAGCAGTGCGAGTTCACCCGGAAGGTGGGTAAACTTGCACCACCTTGGCTAAGCCTGAATAAAAGCCGAATAATATTGGCTTTTATTCGGGCACAGCTGGATCGGTAGCTGATTCAGATTAGAAAATCCGACTTGGCTGACTAAATACCATCTTGGTATATACCAAGCACTCACTCCTAATCAAGACGTTATGCAGAAAGCTCAATAAGAACACATAGATCTTCTTATACTAGTCATGCTAGCTTTGCTTTTCTACTGAACTCACTTCCTCTGTACTGCTGAAAAGCACAAAAGTATAAGAAAATAATCAAGAGCTCCACCTAAATAGTTGTTTATTGACTCATTTGCTTGCACATTTTACTGACATATTGGCATATTAAAGGGATGCTTACCCATGCTCTTTAATAACTTTGGCATAATTCTGAGAAGTATTTGGCACTGAAGAGACCTTGTATTATCCTGCTGGCTTGTGTTGCCTAGATTAGGAATAGTAAGCGACACCCTTTGATTATACCTGTAGAAGTAGTATGGGAAGAATTGTTAATCTCTGGGAAGTCTGCCAAACAACAAGCAAAATAGTCTCCTTATATAACATTCTGATCATGGTAATAAACTTTAATGTTTCCCTCTATCTATCAACAATTTGCCTGAATTAAAACAATTTAAATTTTCATATTATCAGTACAGATACACTCTTAAAATATTGAAGGAATGCAAGTAACTTTACTGTGCTACCCACAGAGAATGCTGTTTTGCTTACTAAATTATAAAGATGGCCTTTCCTTACACACTCCCAAAGAAACACAAAAGAACCAAAACAGCTCTCCCTAAAGATACAAGAGCATCGTTCTGAGCTGTACTGATTAACATCATCCATCTATTAATAAAGCTCAAACTGGGGAATTTGTTTACTAAACTAGTTAAAGCTTGCAGTCCTCTGTGCAGTGAACCCAGATCAGCCCTCAGAATCAATTTCCTTAAGTGCATTTTGTAAACATACGGCAAGTTGAGAAAAATAGAGTTGCAGTTACTTGTAACTGATATTTGAGTGTTTTGTGCAGGCACACATTGGAACTGTGCACGCACAGGCTAGCCACAGACATTCCAACAGTTTCTGACAATGCAAGGTGCTTTCTGGGTACATTTCCTGCCTAAACTGCTTATAAAAGGGGGAACTGCCTTCCCCCATCTGTTGAGTGCGGCCATAACTAGAGAAGTAGATCCAAAGGGGATCCCAGAAGAACTCACGGGGGAGAGAAGGAGACATGTGCCTGCACAGAAGAACACTCAATGAACATCAGTTACAGGTAAGTGCAACCATATTTTCACCATCCTGTCTTCTGTGCAGTCTCACACAGGAGTGCAGTGAGCTAACTTACTTCCAAAGAGGGGTGTCTGAAGCTCTTAGTAGAAAGGGCTGTGGCGGATGGCTCTGCCCACTTCAGGAATCCATGTCAATGGCATAGTGCCTAATGAAGGTTGAGGAGTAGACCAAGTGGCAGCTTTACAGATGTCTCAAAAAGGAATGCCATGCCTAAGGACAGAGGACCAGCCCTGAGCCTTGATGGAGTGTGCTATGATATGCAGTGGGCATTCGATTCCTGCTTCCCGAAAACACTGATGAATGAGAAGGCAAGCCTGAATGGAGATCTTAGAACCCTTTCCTTGGGCTCCCAAAAGACACAGAGGTTTGTATTCTTCCTGAATGGGGCAGTCCTATGCAAATAGAAAGATAGGGCCTGTTTGATGTCAAGTTAGTTCTTCAGCATCCCTCAGGGAAGGAAAAATACTGAGACTACAATGCCCACATTTAAGTGGAAGGAGGAAGCTACATTAGGCAGGAAGGGAAGTCTAAGCTGTAAAACCATCTTGTCCTTATGAAATTTTAAGAAAGGAGGGTTTGACCTGAGTGCCTGAATCACATTTACTTTCCTGGCTGAAATGCAATCTTGGTAGAAAGGAGCAGCATGGAACAAGTAGCCAAGGGTTTGAAAGATTTACCCATGAGTGTGGAGAGTCCCAACTGAGGGATAAATTTCGGTCAACCTTTTCAGGAAAGATTCTGATTTTGCCTGAACAAAGACAGGCTTCGGATAGGGGCATAAAAGGCTGAAACAGCCGCCAAGAGGACTTTGATGGAGGAATTGGGTAGCCTGCACAGTGAGATCCCCAGTCCACAAGTGAAGTCTTTGGATGGATCTTGCGCTTTGAAAGTGACAAGACATCGTCAGCATTCTAGCAGTAGGGTCCAAGATAATCCTGTCCTCTCATGGAAAGGTGCAGTTAGAACAATGAACAGCCCCTACAGAGCTGATGTGCTGTATAGGTAAGAAGTGATTTGGTTATATTTACTTGGAAGCCCTGGTTTTGAAGAGTGTCCAAAGTCAAGGGAATGTGGGAGGACAGAATCTCCCTGGAAAGGGGTCAACACTTTCTGTTTGGAGAACTTTAAACACCAAGTCAGTGGCCTAGAGAGCAGAGCAGGTAACTCATCTCTAGGGTCTGTACATTAGACCACCTTGTCTTTGTGGACAACACATAAGCCTTGATGATTGAGAGTGTATTGAGTTCAGAGACCCTTCTGCCTGATGTACCAGGAATACCAGGAATAAGACTTAGAAGGTCAGAAACTTGAGAGACTTCTCTTAATGGTTCAAATCACAGTCTCCACAATGGAAAATGATTAATCATAAGGGGACAGGACTCCTTTGAGAAACCTTTTAACTTGGCGTGTGTGGAGATAGGCTCCTCTAACAGACTGAAGTAGTCAAGTGCGGCCATCTTTTCAGTGTTTTGAGCCAAAAACCTTGGGAAAGACCATTCTGTAGGAAGGAGAGTATGTCTGCTAAAGTGACCTGTGTGGGCTTGATGTTCTTTCACCTATGGAAGGCTGCCCGGGTACAGTTATCGATTCGGACCATCAGAGTTCTTCGGAATGACAAGATTACCTAAATGACCTCTTTTGAGAAAACTTGCCTTTGCGGTAAGTCTTCTGCTCAATCTGCTTGTCCCCAGGCCTGGACGATATATGGGATCCTGAAATAGTAGATGTTTCCCCAACTGTAGGGACCAAGGAGGTTGAAGAGGCAGTTCCACCAAAGTTGAGAACCAGGGATGTCTCGGCCAATGGAGTGTGACACAGATCTCCTCCTCCTGGATGACCATTTTGAGCATCTAGGGTGGTGGTTAGAAATGCGGGGCCTTTTGGCCATGGAGAGGGAAGGCATCTACTTGCTTCACTTCCTAGCAATGGAAATGGCTGAAGACGCCAAGGATCTTTGCATTCTGCTGAGACATGAAAAGGCTGACTAGTGGATAACCCAGCTGGTTACAGATCTGTCTGAATACATAAAGGTGTAGATGCCATTTTCCTGATATCTGCCACCTCCTGAGCCAACCTGCTTGCATCTACAGTGATGATTAATTTGGCTTTTGGACAGAAGCTTTGGCCCCTTGACAGGTTTAATAGTTTCAACTGCCACTCTGTACTCTTCCAAAGTTGTGGGTTGGCGGCAAAACCAGTGGAACTGACGAAACATGGTCCAGATGTTCAGGTGCTTGGCCCTTGGAGTGTGCTGGAGACACTTGTGCTCCTTTTCAAGAGGGCAGCTTTAAGGAACGAAATCCTCTTTTCAAGCCTTGAGGGTAAACTGGTTGGAGAAGATACACCAAGAGGCATCATGGCCTTTCCTGAGGCAAAAGAGGCAAGTGTCATAACCATCTCGGTTCTGCATTTGGAGCATTTTTAAAACAAGGCCTCTGAAGGGCAGAAGCGGGGGGGGGGGGAGAGAGAGAGAGAACAACAGCAGCACCTGTATACTGTAAGCCGCCCTGAGCCCGCATGCGGGGAGGGCAGGGTATAAATGAAATTAAATAAATAAATAAATAAATTAATTAAAAATGTCTTTTCTTTTAGCATGATTGGAGAGGGAGAGAGACTAAGTTCTTCAGTGGCAGCACAGCAAGACCTGAGGGAGGCTTTTTTCTACAGGCAATGTTGGTGGGAAACTGCGCTGAACTCGGGGCAAGCGGCTTGTGCTGTCATGAACTTTCAGAACGGCTGCAGCTGGCCTGTACAGTTCCCATGTGAGACTGCACAGAAGACCCAACAACAAACAAGCGTATACCAATGTTTTAGTTTCTTCCAGATTTTGCAGAAATTCACCATCTAACTATCCTTTCCAACTTCCATTTTACTGTATTCTATGCTAGAGGAAAGATTTGTTATTCTTTAAGATGCCACAAAAACTCCCATGTGTTTGTGAAAACTCCCATGAGTTTGCAAATGACCAAAGGGCAGACAGGTGGACTAACAAACATGCTGACAGTTTATTGTATGATTGTGAGGCACAGTGGAGTTCCTCAACTAGCAGTAGGACTCCCAGGTGTAGCTTTGGGGGATTATCCCAACATGTTACTATACAATTTACACAGCCTCGTCTTGATATAACTTAAGACTGAAGTTGCTATTTTGGGAAACATTAAAGCCCAATATATATTTCTGATTCTGTCTGTCAAATGTCATTCAACTGTGCCCTGACCTGGATAGCCCTGGCAAGCCTGGTCTCATAAGATCTCGGAAGCTAAGCAGGGGCGATCCTGGCAAGTACTTGGATGGGAGACCTCCTTGGAATACCAGGGCCTGAAGGGCCAGAGGCAGGGCTATCAAGTCACTTCTTTGAATGTCCTCTGGGTCTCAGCAGGAGTCGCCAGAGGTCACCATGACTTCCAGGCACGGGCACACACAGAGACGCAAATGCAAAATACCAAAAAAAGAAGAAGTGGTAATTCATCTGTGATTCCCTAATTTAAACACTTTCTATAATTTTTAAAACTAATTTAAGCTGAGGTAAACAAGAAGAGTTTTGAATGTTCTCAACAATGAAGAAGAAGGCAACTCACTTGGTCTTTATCTATGAAATACAGTATTGAAGAAAGCTTCAAGACCTTATCACAAGATAGTGTTTTCCATATGCTTACAGAAGCATGTGAAAACCCTTTCTTCCATAGACACTTTATTCAAAATCTTTGGAACAGATTATAGCCCCTCTCCCCAGCCCTGCCAGGAATTGTTTACCTTCGGTTTGGTCTAAAGAGCACGTATTCTAAAGCATGTGTTGAATTATTTGCAGTGGAGATGAAACTGAAGAGAAGGAAGACAAGGTCAGGCACTCCAAGAATCTGTGTCAGCTGTTTATGGATGATGTGTTCTCTATATGACATTTGCTGTTGAGTATTTCTCCTAAATCTGTACCATCCAATAACATTCTACAATAAGAGAGAGGATAAACTATTAACTGAAGGATAAAGATGGTATTATCTGTTAATACTTTAAAAGTACAGCCAATATTCCTAACAAAGCCAGCATGACTCCAGTATTCTTAAGCATAATTATACTGTTTACCGAAGTAATGGAGTTTTCTAACATGTAATGTCTCACATTTAAGGTAACACTTGTAATTTACATAAAACAGAATCTCCTCACATAATCTATAATCCCATGCATAATGGAATACATTTTGTGATGCATTTACTTTAGAAATGTGTCCACAGATACCTGTCACTCAGCATCTAAACCTGGGCATAATAGCAACATACCTTAAAGACCACTAATATTTTGCATTTTTAGAAATACGTTTTCTACAATCATTTTTGGTTTTACTAGTTATTAAAGAATCAACATTCATTTCCATTCTTATTGGTAGTTCCTACCATACATCTTTGGACACCAACCATTTTGCATAGGACACCATTTCACAAAATATTCATGGAAGTCCCCTTGGTTTTAGAAGAAGTCTGCTATGTGGCTTTGACGAAGATGAGTCCAAAGGAGTCAAGCAAACTGTGGCTTAGCAGCTCCAGGTACTCCTGAATGATTCAGATTATCTAGAGCCATCTGAAGTGGGACAGGGTTCAAAACTAAGACCATTGCCTTGGCCAATCACCTTCACCTAGACAAGAAGGTTTGTGATCCAGGAGCTGATCCTCTGGAGCCACTTAGCAAATTTTGATTGCACTGACTCTTGAACTGAACTCTGCAGTTTAATTCCTATCTCAATGCAGATGGTGCTTGTAGATGGTTGGTCTTTCCTGTGGAAACTCTTGTGGGGGTATACAGAACTCCATCTACTTTCCCATGATTTTTAATATCTTTATGAAACCCTGGGGAAAAGTTATCTAGAGTGTCCATATGCTGATCATGCTCATTCCTAGTTTTCCTTTCCATCTGAACAAGATGCAATATTTTTGCGCTTTAGGTTGCTAATGGGTTGAAATTCATGCCAGACAAGACAGAGTTGTGCATAGCGAGGGGTCCTTGTCCTGGAAGAGTGGTGGATTTGTTTGCTCTCAGTGAGGGTCACACAGTCAATTGATAAACAGCCTGTTTAAACAGAATTTCTCCTGAATCTGAACCCAAAGGCAGGGGCCTTAACCATGAGCACACCCTACTTTGGCTTTGATAACAGCTGTGCCCTTTCTCGGAGAGCAGAGATTTTGACTGTGCCTCAACCACACTCCCATAATGAGCCACTAGGTGACTGGATCTTGAACATTTTAGATCAGAACAAGGCAGCTATTAATACTTATGATGAATATTGGTGAGCACATAACATATTCTACAGGAGTGCTGCTGGCTATCATTTAGAGTTCTAGGTCCCAGTTCTTACTTTTAAAACACCTTTTGGAGCACCTTCCCTATGAGGAAAAGCTGAAGAGCCTGGACTTTTCAGTTTAGAAAAAATATGACGGGGGGGGGGATGATAGAGGTGCATAAAATTATGTATGGGGGTAGGGGAGAGATGACAAAAGAAATGTTCTCCCTCTCCCAAAATACTAGAATTCTAGGACACCCAATGAAGCTGATGGGCAGTAGATTCAAGGTGGACCAAAGGAAATACTTCTTTACACACAGCAAGTGATTAAAATGTAAATTTGCTGCCAGAGGGAGGTTTGTGCTGATTACCAACAATTCCCCCCTCCCTCTTCAGATCTCCACTAGGCTGTTCCAGAGGGTCCAGTCTCTCTTTCGCAGAGCAGGGCAGGCCAGTGAATGAAGATCAGAATTTGAGAGAGCCCTCCCCCCATGGTGCTAGTACTCAGTACCAGTGAGCACCATCACATACACACACACAAAACAAAGCCCAGGACAGCAGGGCCAGGAATTTGCCTGCCTTGGTGGGCACATGGTCAACTAAACATGGCAGAAGCATTTGGTGAGCACTTTCCTTGCTGGATGGTTCTGTGGGTTCAGACCACCTATCCCTTCTGCGTGTGCTCCCCTGTGTTTGGACATCTGGCCATGCCCAATGAATGTGTGGGGAACCGAAAACACCACTTGTGATGTGGTGCCTCTTTAAGCCAGCTCCAAGTCATTCTACGATGAGGTGAGTATTCCTGGGGAACGCTTGACAGATGTGGTTGTGTGACTGCGCCCATTTGATCTGGAGGGGAGGGGTGGCTATGTCGGGCCAAACGGGCATTGCCAGCTTTAAAAGGGGATTAGACAGATTCATGGAGGATAGGTGTATCAGTGGCTAATAGCCATAGTGACTAAAGGGAACCTCTGAATCCCAGTGCCAGGAGGCTGCCTCAGTGGAAGGCCTTGGCCTCTATGCCCTGTTTTTGGACCTCCAGAGGAACTGGCTGGCCTCTGTATGAGACAGAATGCTGGCCTGGTCTGATCCAGCAGGGCTCTTTCTATGTTTTTAAAGTCCTATATGGGCTGGGTTCATGACGTCCAAGGGAGTACTTTCTTTCTATTTGGATCTCTGCTCACTGAAGGCACTCTTCCACATAGAGGCAAGACTTACTTTAAAGTGTTGTAAACATTTCAGGTAGTGGACCCATATTTGTGAACTTGTTACTGTCTGAGATGCCCCAACTCTAGGTGATAAGCCTGTTAAGTGGCACTGTCATGGTTGTCTTTTCAGGCAGGCCTTTAATCTCTGTATGTACTGGAATTAGGCACTGCAGGTTTCTATTAGCAATGCTGGTACTAGAGATAAATTGCTGATTGCATTTGCTACAACTTTATTGTTGTAAATTAAAAATGAATGCTGTTTATCTCCTACTTTTGAGAATTTATTTATACTGATATTAGACGTTTCCAAATAATAAACTGACTGCTTCTGCTGCAATGAGTGAACACTGAGAAAGTACAATAGAGCATTTCATGCATCATCTTTCCTTAGCATACATTCTAAAGCCACCCATTTGATATACATGCCTGTCTTTGCACTGAACACAAACACCACCCCTCAAAGATGACATAAATTATAGGCACTGCAGATGAAGTATAGCAAACTTTTGAAGTACTTAAGACTTTCAGCCATTCCCTCATGATTCATCATGAGCAACCAACATTAGTTGGAATTTATTCTTGCAGCATGTTAGTCATTACACACACAAAAGAACAATTTTAGAAATATATAAACCTACTTTTCGCCGATCCTTGAGAATCTGGTCCAAATCCTCTTCATTGACTTTGCCTGCATAGTCATAAAAGCTTAGGAAAGAAAAAGAAGAAGCTTGGCTTACATATCATAATCATATATAATGGAAAAGCATACACTTTATGGATGTGTATCTAGGCTGAATAGACAGCTCATTCTCTGTACATTATCTGTACATAATACGAACCACAGAAAATTGTGGGATTTTTAGACAACTAAACAATAAATTTGGCCCCTTTAAAACAACACTGCTACTGTTATGGCCACTACTACCATTTCACCAATAAAAGATACACAGCTTGGAGACAATGAACCATCAATGATTTTGCTCCTACCCTATCTTCACTGCACAGGGCCCCTCCCACCACTTCCATGGCTTTTTGTCCCCAAAAATGCCACAACTCCAGGAATCATCTTTCTGGCATTAAGAGATTGCTGGGAGGTGAAGAATTTGGGGAAATTTGTTCATCTTCCACTGCTGGCTGGGTCCAAGTCAGTGAACCTCTCTCAACTAATTCTTGGGGAAATGATGCTTGGAAATCTTGTTTTCATGCCTGCCAGCTGCTTTAGTAGTAAGAGAAAAATTCACTTGGATGAACTGCACTTATATACCCTGCATAAACTGGGACACAAAAACAACACATATAGGATTGTCTAAGTGTTGAACACAGCAAACTCATACATCTTTATAAGGAAGTAGGCCTCACACTTGTGATATATCATTAGACAGATTTCAGGAGTGGAGCCTCCTCAGATAATGCATATAATTCAGTGCAGGGGGTGAGTGAGTATACCGCAGTCTAAGGCTCACTCCAAGACTTATATGTGTAGTCTATATACAGCAGGAACACATGTATACTCAGATGCAATATTTTTATGTATTTCAACTTGAGACTGGCTTATAACATATTGCCTTTTCAAAAATATTCAGTCAGTCACAGATACAGTATTACAGTAAAAAAAATCAGAACATCCTTATTTCTCTGAGTGGTTGTTCCCCTACTTAAGGTAGTCTGCCTGGCATTAACTAGAGCCCAAGCTTTTTCTATAACAGTTCCCATCCTATGGAATAAGCTCCCTGAGGAAGAAGAAGAAGAAGAGATTGGATTTATACCCTGCCCTTCACTTGGGAGTCTCAGAGAGGCTTACAAACTCCTTTCCCTTCCCCTCCCCACAACAGACACCCTGTGAGGTGGGTGGGGCTGAGAGAAATCTGACACAAATTGCTCTTTCAGGAACATCTGTGCCAGAGCTTGTAACTGACCCAAGGTCACATCAGCAGGTGCAAGTGGAGGAGTGGGGAATCAAACCCGGTCCTCCCAGATTAGAGTCCACACACTTAACCACTATACCAAACTGTAAGAGGGGGACTAGCTTTAGAAATTTTAGGAGATGCTTCAAGGCCATTATACGTGCTTTTAATAGGGGGAGACTGCACACATTTTCTTGGGGAGATGCAACTGGTTGGATTTTTATGGTATATTGTTTTAAATTTGGCTTTTAAGTTCCCTTGAACCACAAGGAAAACATACATTAAAAATGAGACCTATCAAAAATGCTTTCAGCTCCAACTCAACTATCGGAATGGTGGTGGCTAACCTTTAAGTACCTCACAGAAGTCACTGGCATGCTAAACATTAACACTGATATTTATTTCGTTAATTGATTCTCCATAGCCACTAGATGTAGAAATTCAGAGGAAGCAAGGGAATAGGAGACCCTTGCAGGATAGGCCCATGTCAAGCCAACATTGTGCAAGATTTGGGAAAACAATAAGCCAGGACACAGGTTAAGCAGGCTGTGCTAGTTTTCTGTATTAGTTTAGCCCAGTTTTGCATTCTTTTGTGTGTATGAAATCCTTCCCTGTTTTTTTTGTCTCCCCTTCAAATAATTGTTTACACCTTCCCTTCTTACTGTTCCCCCCCCCGATAAAATTAAAACTTGTGGTATTGAGAGCCTTACTGTGTGTTGCCCCCAGATTGCTCAGCCATAAAAGGACTGGGTTATGCGTAGGCATGTTTGGTTGGATAAGGGGCAGACGGATACGGGTGAGATGGAGGGGCAGAAGTGGGCCTGTCAGACTCTGCCTCAGATATTTTAAAGTGACAGGTGGTGGCAGCCACCCAGTGAAGCACGTGAGCTATCATTTCAGAGACAGACAACAGTCAGATGGCTCCATGGAGACTGGGGATGCAGGGTCGTCCACCACTGTTTCTCCCCCGTCCTTCCTGGAGTAACCATGACAAAAATATACCCTGTCCTGGAGAGCATTTGAAAATTTTGCCATCTGCCCAATTCTTAGGCTCCTTTCAGAATGATTTTGTACTTCACTGCACCAAGACTGGCTGGTGGCAATTTTCTGCTCAGCGTTTTGGTACAGTTAAGAACGAGCATTTATTCCACCTACATGTGTGAAAAAAACAGACTACCATTGCAAGCAAATAAATTATTAGAACTGGCAATGTCACAACTATGTGTGTATTAAAGTGGATCACTGAAGATTAGCCATTACATGTTCAGACCAAGATGGGTGCAAGGCCTTGAAATATTTCTGTGTACAAAGGCAGCAGAAACAGAACACACTACTAATGCCAAGCACTATTTAATAATCTTAACTCTTAAGTACACAGGCCTACTGCTTTCAGCAACCAACACTTTTAATTGGAAGGTTATTCCTACTAGCTTGATGAAAAAGCTTCATACAAATGTTTTGATCAAAAGGAGAAAAAAATGAATCTGAGATGCACTTTTTGCTGTTGAGTTGAAGCCGGCTTACGGCATACAGGGGTGTCAAGGCAGGAGAAGTTCACAGCTGGTTTGCCATTGCCTGCCTCTGTGTTGCAACCCTAGATTTTCTTGGTAGTTCCCATTCAAGTACTAGCTGAGGCTGATCCTGCTTAGCTTCCAAGGTCTGACAAGATTGGACTAGCCTGGGCCATCCAGGGCAGTGCAAGACCCACACTGAGTATCTTTAATTCACTAAATATAGGGAAATCTTTTCCCATCATTTACTGTGTCTTCTCTTTTTCCTATGTCAATTATCTAATGAATATAATGTATCCATAGATGTCAGTAGTAAGGAAAAATCTTGAAATATCGCTCAGATTACTCCACTTACAAAATTGCTGAGTATAGCATTACTTATGCGATGATACATATAGTAAAAATTTACTTCCATGCTCATGACATACTGACCTTCCAGGTCTGGGCCATTTCCACACGGGTTACCTGCCCCATTTCTCCAATCCTTCTCAAACCTGCTTTGTTGTGAAGTTTTGGGAAAGATTACAGTAAATTTTGGATGGCTGCCATGTGGGTGAAAAACCAGAGTCTCCCTGACACTGTCCCAGAGTGGCCCAGAGGAAGGGGGATGGGCACTGCTGAGGCCTGACAAGTGGAAGTCCCATTGCCACGGTGCTGTATGGGTAGCTGCACCAGCAGTGGGGAAACCACACAAGTCTATTCCTCTGTGGAAACAATCCTAGTCATGGTCTAATCAGTGCTTCCTCTTATTTTATGCAACTGGTACCTCATACTCAGTAGGACAACCTAACTAACCTAACTAACTAAAGTACATTAAAATATTACAAATTAGACTAGGTTGGAAGCTCCTTCTGGTCAACATAATGAGTCTTATGAACACATGATTCATCCCATCTACATTGAGTACAGAAAAAATAAGGTAAGAATAACTTACCTAAAGAGTTTTGAACAAGGCTCGTGATTATGGATTTCTGTAGTAAGAAAATACATTTTAGTTGAAGTTCAATGAAGAAATTCTAGAGGAGCTGTAGCTTCTCCAAGTGCGAGACACTAAGTAAACAAGGATTTCTGTCTTCCAGAACAAACACTGCCTTCATATTTATAACAGCCTCAAGTACCAGCCTCTCCCCCAAAAACCAAGAGTGTAAGATCTTTAGATATGACTTATTTTATTTTCCCCCAACATCCCCAGTTGAAACTCATGTACTACTTGGAGAGGATAGGAGAGGGATTTGTAGTGGGATCCAAAGAACTGATAGAAATGTCATAAAAGCAGGAAATTGCTTAGGATTTAACCCTATATCTTTTTCTAATTCAAATCTGGTAATTCAAATGGACACAATCTAGTTATCATATCATGAAATGTTTTTCAAAGTTGGGCATTATATACCTTACACTATGTTTCATAAAAGTGATTGCTTTTTATCATGATGTAACAGAAATATTTACTCGTTCTAACAATAATACATTGAAATTTAGGTTGCAAATGCATGTCCATCACTTCAAATCCATAAGAAGCAAGACATGAGGCTCTTCTCTTCACCAATTTGAGAAGATATTCTGCAATGTGATCTCATAAAAACCTGATTTTTTGGTCATTGCTGGCAATAAGATGGTATTTCCCACTTGGAATTAAATTTTTGGCTGAGATTCCAGCCACCCCAAAATCACTAAGCACATCAAGAATTGTTAAACTGGGACAAGGAGACCAGTTCCTCAGAACATGTCAAACACAAAGGGGATTGGATAGGCACAAAGTTTGCCTTTCTAATTGCTAATATACTTAGGAGTTATGGCTTTCTAAAACAGTGGTTGTCATGCTACTGCCTGCTGAAAACGCAGAAGGAAGTCACCAGTCCAAAGCACATCCAAAGAACTCATTTCACTGCCTCCCTGCAGAGCACTGTAAATTGCAAAATGCACATAAAACTGGAGATTACAATATGCCTTCCATCACATGAGAAGAAAAACCAGAAATAATTTTAACTTTATGTTTTATTTGACTTCTTACATAGGTGACTTCATAATCTGATTTTTTAAAATTTAAATTATATGTATTTTGGTTCACACCATTTATAAATCAATAAAACATACATGTACTTGTCACACAATTCTGAGAGATAACCCAAAACACTAATTACAAGTTTGACACCGGCAAGCTTGCTTAAAGTTGCATTAGCACTGGCACCCACTCAATGTTATTAATTTTAGGAAACAGTGAATCTTTAGAAATGGCGCTGCACTGCATGCTCCATCTTAGGAGTGGCTGGAATGAACTGAAGCAGGAAAGTGGGAAGGTAAGGAAACAAGGTTCTGCTAGAGTAACTCCATCAGCACTTCTTCAGAACTGAGCCCCTGCAGGAAGATGAAATCATGAAGTGCACAGTCTAATAAACTTTGAAACACAGTGAATTATGCTCTCATTGAGGCCTCTCATTTAGTTATTATTGATATAAACCTAAAACCTGCTAAGTACCTTGCAAAAATAAGACTACAGTCTAGGGCTGCACAGAGACATACAATCGACACAGAGAGAAGGGTGATCAAGGAAAGAAAATAAATTATCAGATGCTGGACTAAGAAACCAGAACAGCCTAGAAAATACAAATGAAAGCTAGAGATAAAAATCAATATGAAATAAGGAACAAGTCTTAAGTGTTTGAAAAAGAGAGCAACAACAAGCTCAATAAACAGTAGAAAGGGGAGAATCCTACGCTACTCAATTTTCACTTGCCTGAGAAATACTAATGCTACTGGCCCCACCTATGACACTCATTTCCATGTGGCACAAAATAAGAGAAGATAAATCAGCCTTCATAGAGGAGGTTTAAGAAAACTGCATCACTACACACGTAAGCAGTGCCGACCCCAGTGATTTTACTGAATTTCCAGTTCAGTAGTCCTTGTTCCCTTTAGAGAATGAATCCTATTTTAAACTGCCCAAACATAGGGTGATAGTTTGCAGTTCAGCTGGAGAACTACTGAAGTGGAAAACACAATACCAAGATACACATGGATGCACATGACCTAGCTACTCTTTTATACAGAAACAAATCCACAAATATGCACCTGGGACTAGTTAACATATCTCAAGGGGAAATCAAGTAGCATAATGTTGGGGTAGGAAGAACACATGAAACTAACTTCAGCTTCAAGATCTCACTGGAATCAAACTGACTTAACTGCCCTGTTCTTCAAAGAATTCAGCACCCATTAAGTACTTAACAGTAAATGAAACCAAACAATACAAGTTGTGCTATCAGTGATAGCTCTTCACTATCAAAGATGCATGTAATTCACAAATTCTCAAACAACCAAAGTAAAACATTTTCCAGCCCTTTAACATTGTATGTTTTAAAGATACTACTTAGGACAGTTGTGGGGAAGAACAAACAAACTGCAGGATGGGTGTTCAAGTCAGTTTCAATGAGAAACTTTACAACACTTAATGAAAAATACCTAGTCAGCACAACTTCTAAGATTTATACATTGTTTTTCATTTGTACCAAATATGTGTTTTATTTAAAAACATTCATAACCTGGCCTTATAAGACATAAGAACAGCAGAGCTGTATCAGCCTGATGGTCTATCTGGCCCAGCACTGTGTTTCACAGTGACCAACTATATGCAGCTCAGAAGGTGTACAAGCAGGATACAAAGGCCAAAACCTCTTCCTGTTCTTGTCTCTTTGCACTGTGTTACTGCCTCTTAAACTGGAGGTTCCATCAGCCACTGTGGCTAATAGTAATTGATGCCCATATTCATGATGAATTTGTCAAAACCTCTTTTAAAGCCAACTAGTGCCTATGGCAGTAGATTCCACTAGTTTATTATTGAGAGAAGAATTACCTGTCCTGAATCTACTGGCCCATCAATTCATTAGGTGCTCCCCAAGTTCTAATATTGAAGGAGAAGGAAAAAAGTTAACTACTTTCTCCATCCATGCATGCTTTTACTAACACTTATATCATATCCTCCCCATTAGGTTTTTTCCCACTAAATTAAGAAGTCCTCGTGTCACATATTGCCCTTCCAAGAGCCAGAACATCTGGCATCTGCACCTTCTTAGAAGGGTGGTTATGTGACATCAAACTCCTTCATCTTTCCTCATACAAAGTGCTCTAATGTAGCAGACAGCCCTCTCCCAGACCCACAAAATCCTTTTTGATGCACATGGTATTCTAGATGTATAGATTTATTATGAGGTCACAAGGACAGTAATGATACTTTATTTCGTTTTCAGACCTTTTCCTAATAATTCCTAGCACAAAACAAGGTCTCTTTCCTGGCCAGTTGCTGCAAGTTCAGACCTCACCGGTGTATAAATTTAAGATTTTTGACTCCACAGCCATCACTTTACCATTTCTCACACTGAGTTGCATTTGACAAACACCGTTCTGAAGTGATGCTTTTGGAGCTCTGGACCATTCAATTTGTGTTTTCACCGTTTTTAATTTGGTGACATCTGAGAATTGGGGCATTTTGCTATTAACTATGGATTCCAGATAATTTATTAACTGCAACAGTCTTCCCTGTGAAACCCATGGTTTAAAAACTCAATTGTCAGAACTGGCTGTTTACTTATTCTCTACTTTCTGCTTAATCAGTTCCTCCCTGGCTTCTAAGTTTACTTAGCGCCAAACTAGATGTTACAGTAGCCACCGGTCCAACCCATAGCTGCTGCTACCATTTTAAAGAAGAATTTGGCCATTCAAAAATGCCATGAGGGCCCAATCCTGACTGGGCCTGCAGCGCAGCAAGACTTGGAAATCTTGTTTTCCCCATACCTGTGCCTTTTCAAGTGTTGAAACAGCCATGGCCCTGCAGCATTTTTAAACGGCCACAATCGTCTGTAAAATGTTGTTGGCAGCCATGGTCAGACTTGCGATCACTGTAACATCTACTTCTGCCCTCAAAAGCCTTTGGTGAGGGAGCATATAAAAGTTTTCTACACTAACCAAGTATGTAATGTCCATTCTACTGGCTCACCACTGTCATTATGTTTGTCAGCTCTCTCAAAAAACTTCTAAAGGTTGGTGAAACAGGACTTAAGGCAGCTATGCTGATTCCTCCTCAGTAGGGCTCTTAGGGCTCATTTCTCTATGCAATTAACAAAGTTTTTCATGACTTCACCTAGAACAGAAATTAGGCTAAATGGCATGTCGTTTCCTGGATCTTCTTGGGGTCCAGTTAAAAAGAAAATGGCAATATATAGCCTCTAGAAGGGAGGCTTATCTTAGTGACAAGTAGCATATTTTTTGTAAGGAGACCAACAATTTTGCATTTTAATTCCTTAAGGGTACACATTATCCAGATTCAACAATCCACTTTCAATTTGTCTGTTAGGCTTGGAATTTAGTTACTGTCACCTGAATTTGAATTAATTTTTCTGACATCCCTTCCTGGGAACAGCAGCTCCAGTGTAAGTAAGTAATTACCCCACAACTTCCATAGAAAACCAACAAAGAATTCACTCATTTTCTCTACATTCTACAGCTTCCTTTAGCAATCCTCTCACCCCTTGGTTACACTGCTGCTCCAACAGCTTCCTGGCTGGTTTCCTGGTCTGACAAAATTATCGTCTGTCTTCATGTTTTTTGCAACAGGCACTTCATATTCTCTTTTTCACCTGTCTTACCATCAATTTGTATTTGTTTTGCTAACACCTGTACTCATTCAGGTTCATCATGTTTGCATAAGACCTTCACTTTTTAAGAGGACTTCCTGTCATTCCTTGTTAACTATGCTGGCAGCCTCCTAGATATGGTAGTACCGTTCCTTTTCAGCATTATACATACAGTTTTGTATTCCTTTTAACTAAGTCATAATTTGAGAAGTTTTCTCTTACCAAATCAAACACGATCGTTTTGGACTTTTCAGGCAAACTTCCAGGTATATAAAGAAAGGTGACCTTAACTGCACCGATCACTGTTCCTCAATCAGTACATCACCACTTACATTTCAAGACCGAGTCCAGGGCTACTTCCTCCCTACTTAGCTCCATCATCAACTGCTCCAACACACACTTAAGCCTGGTCTAGATATGCAACCGAATGAAGTGGTGAGGAGATGGCAGCATGCTGAGGTGGTGGAATAGACAGTAACACTTCAGATAGCAGGTGCAAGATCATAGTTTTCTAGATCCTGCTAAATTGACAATTCCCTGTAAGTGTAAAAAAACCAGCACAACATGAAAAGGACCAGCTCTATCCCAGATGGGCTAATTATTTGGACAGACCTTTTACTTGGGAGCGCATTAAAAATGCAACATCCTTCACCTACAGCTTGACATGGTACTTCCGCTTTTGCCACCTCAGAATTTCCATTTCATTCCACTATTTATCTTCCTCAGATATAGTATCCTAAAATGCTGATTCTGTATCATATGCTGAACACTCACATTTACCAATCAATGCAAAGGGAATTTAACTCACCCATTATTACACAACTTTCTCCTCTGATCCCCCCCCCCCCCCCCATCAAGACCACCTTCAGAGTTTGCTTATGTAGGCAACAGTATGTTCAAATGGTAATTCCTGATTCTGGAATTTCTGCCCACAGCAGTTTTAAGAGAGCATGTAAACAGATAATTTGAGCCAGGTAGCCTGGTTAATTGACTAATGGGTGTACATTTCTGTGCATTTGTGGAAGTAGGCTGAGTTCATGCTGAGATAAATTGTGTTAGTCTTTAAGGTGCCACTGGACACTTGCAAACAAACTTTAAATTAGGCAAGGCCTACAGAATCTGTAGACACAGTACTACTTACCAATAACTTGCAGAAATTCAGTGTTGCTGATTTGTGAATCACTAATACTAAATGTCTCTTCTTGTCTTACTTCACCAAGAAGAAATCCTTCCTAGAAAAAGGAAAGGCTTTTTAGAGAGTGACAAAATGACAAATCTGTGACCTGTGACTGAAAGTGACTGATCTAAAAACAAATCCAAAACAAATACATGTATTTTTCCTGTGTTGAGGTCACTTTACATATGGCATGGAAGATCGCCTCCTAATAGTTAATGCAGGGGTGTCAAACATAAGGCTTGGGGGGCAGAACCGGCCCATTCAAGGCTCTTACCAGGCCTGCAAGCAACTGGTATGTATGGAAATATAATATACTCTCCCTTTTATGGTATTCCCTTGGGGGAAAAAAACTAGTCTTACATATGATAGAATACAGTTATTGGGGCTTTTGTGGGCTCCCCAGTAAATCAATTGCTTTTACTCCTAGGAATCAAAAGCTTTTGTTTATATTTTCAGTAAAAAATAATATTGTTACTGGCCCGGCCCAACAAAGTGACATTTATGTCAGATCCGGCCCTTGTAACAAATGAGTTCAACACCTCTGAGTTAACGTTTGTAAAAGATGCATTTGTTTTGGATTTGTTTAGTAAAAGATGCATTTGTTTTGGATTTGTTTATAGATCAGCAATTTTCAGGCGCCACCAGGGATCACGGACTTGATGACCACAGTCTTGAAAGTGACTGCAACAAATCCTTCTCTGAGAGGCTAACTAAACTTGATATGCAAAACCATATAAAGCAGTTATGACCTTAATATAAAATAAATACTTCTTCAGGAGATAGTATTTTAAAGAAGGGAAGGGGGAAGAAAAGAGGTACCATGAGAAATACAAGCATTTTCAAATGAATCTGCTTAAGTCCAATACTTCAGGATCACTGCTTTCTCTATGAGCAGTGTCTACCCCCTGCTCTCACAGCAGGAGTCTTGTTTGCATCCCTTCCATGCTAAAGGCATTTTATCTTAAAAGTTTCATACAAAGCATCGTGCTTCTTTGAGAATTTGCAGGCCTACCAAAAATCAGATGAACCCCAGAAAGAAAGCTGTGAAAATGAGAACTAGAGGACAAAGGCAAAGCATGCTGATAGCAGTTTCAAAGCTCCTTTACTCTCCGTTGAATGTCTCAAGCACAACTAAGGAAACTGAAAGCCAGAGGCTTAATATAGCCACCACAAACAATAGCATGTTGCTCTGTTCTGAAAGAATAATGTGTTAGCGACATAATAGAGACCTATGAAGTGATACCAAAGAACACACAAAAGTCACAGTCCAGCAGCCAGAACTTTCCTATTTTCAGTTTTGGAACAGCTGGCACTTCCAGAAGTTTACTTTCCAAAGCAAAGAGGATTCATTCATGTTTCACTAGATCAACAGTCAAAGTTGTTTAATGTGAAGACAGAGGTTCTACAAAGCACTAAATAACTTCAGATTATAGCTGTAAAAATTAATGATGGAGAACAAGAACATGAGACCTTTCTTTGCTGTTTAAGTTAGAATGTTTGCCTATTTAAAAAGAGTTTAAGTTAAGAAATAGAGGGGGGTCTGCAGTGCAGTTTATATTCTGTTGCCTTATAACTAAGACCATTGGAGGGGTTAATTAACCCCAATAAATGGCAGGTTTGAGGAATAATATTTTTCAAAGTTTACATTTGAAACCAACTCTCAAAGTGGCCTCAGGGCAACTCACATAAAAACTAAATTCAAACACAATTAGCAGCAATCTAAAACACCATTCAGATGCAAATCAATGTTGTTTTCAAAGACAGCAAATAATGGCTATAAAAGAAGGCACACACAGCATTTTTATGAAGCATTATGAAATTAGAGTTAAGCACTGTTTAACCAGAGGGGCTTAGTTTCCGTCTAAAAACACATGATTAAGTGCCTATTCTAACATAACGATTGCCTCTGCAGGTGTGTTCTGGAACAGATCTCCCTTGAGGAACGCATATAGAAAAATAAAACTGAAAACTCCACATGGAAGTCTTGAGAAGTATTTTATAACATTTCTGTAGATAAACATATTTTACTGGAATGAGCTCTTTAAACACACAATTAGAAATGAACTGCTGTATAAATATGCTCTTTTAAGAGAAGCTTCAGAAGGCCAGTAAGGCAAAAAAAGATGGGCTCCTGACACTGCAAGTGACAGCACATGTAGACTGCAAAATAATACAAGCAGCTCAATCATGCATAGATTCAATTAAATAGTTCATCGTTTAGTGTCAATTCATTTCTCACCAGATTCCAGTAATCCAAAGACATTTTTCAAACAAATGATATAATCTGTGCCTCTGGCTTCCAGCATGGCTTATTTCTCAATTTATCACAACTAGTATCCCTACAACAGCATTCCAGAGATATGATGCTTACTGCATTTTCAGATCTTGGAAAATGTGTACGTTCTTTAAACCAGCCCTGAAGCCATGTCTGGAGATATGCACCTCCCACAGCAAAGTGTTTAATGCCTTCTAAGGACACACTCCAATGAACTCCCATTCTGAGCAGTTGTAAAAGTATGACCTGAAATTAGAGCTGGGGGGGGGGGGTTAGGGAATCACTTTTTTCTGAGGACCTTTTCCCATTTGAGATGGAAAAACTGGAAAAGTTGGGTGAATACTGAAAAGAAACTTCTATGAGATATTTTCTCTTTTAGAATTCCTATGGCATTCTCTTATAGCATTCCTATGGCAGGATTTTTCACATTCAAAATGTATAGCACATTTTAGTGAGGAGCACTAAAAAAACTATGAAATTTCACTCATTCCAAATGAATAGCAGAGGAAAAAAATGGGGGGAAGTGAAATTTTGGGGACTATTGGAGAAAAAGCCTCTTATACTGTAAAAGAACAGTTGGTTTTTAGGCTCTGTTTTTCTCTGCCCGAAGGAGTCTCAAAGCGGCTTACAATCACATTCCCTTCTGCTCCCCACAACATGCACCTTGTGAGGCAGGTGGGGCTGAGAGAATTATGAGAGAACTGTGACGGGCCCAAGATCACCCAGTAGGTTTCATGTCCACCACTCTTAACCACTACACCACACTATTTTCAAGATTTTTTATTTAAATGTAATAATTATGGCAACAATTAAATAGCTATAATATTTGATGATGATACATTATTAAAGAATTCAGTGTTTTCACAATGTTAATATCCAACCTGTTGGTAGTCCTACCTACTGTGACTCTTTCAGAGTTTGTCCAAATAATATACTCTTCTTTACTACAAAATTTGTTTTACCTTCAGTATTTATTTTTTTATTTCCTCTCCCAATAGCAAAAAATTAAAGATACAAGTGCTATGGACCTTGAGCTTGTTTGGAGGTTCTAGCAGGGGACCGCAGCTATTGTATACCCTTGACCGAAGAATGGTACACTCTTATCTGGGATAGTCATCCTCTTCGACCAAACACACAGCTTTGGGAGGGATGCACATGGAGAAGTGAGGAAGGTAGGGGACACCCACCTAGCCAGCCAGATCAGCCAAATCAATCCTGGCGATCAATGGGGTGACAGATGTTGCAGCCAGATCGCCCTCACATTCAACAAATGCTATGGTATCACAGGGTACAGCAGTTTACAGCTCTTTACTGAGTATACTTACAATTTTTCTTACTTTTAGATATTTATACTTTTAAATTCCATCAATATGCCAAATAAATACTAACTATGCTAACTAGGTTATAAACAATGCATTTTACATTGTTCCACAAGTAAAAGAAGGTTAAGTTTGATAGGAAAATAACTATTGCATGTATTTCAATTATTCCCAACATTTCTGTTGTTTCTTCCCCAGGTTCCCCCCCCCCCCACGGCTTCAAAATTTTCAGAAATTTTACATCTGTGTATAGAACACAGATAATGTAGGAAATGGGGCACACTCCATGCATGTAGGGAATGTGTCACAGATATGGTGCACAAATCTTTGCATGAATGCCATGTAACTGAACAAGGTTCACTGTGTACACTAAAAGATAACTCTACAAAATGACTAAGTATTTATATTATGTGACTGGGGCAGTGCAGGGACTTGCACTTTAGTTCAATTAAGTTCTTTGCATGCAGGCTTGCAATTTAAAGTTAAACTGAGCACATTAGGGAAGTAAGGGAATGGGGAAATCAATTGGAGAAAGAGAGATGTGTTTAAAGGCGACACTTGAATGAAAGTAATAGAAAAGCACTCCAACAGGAACAGCTGCAAAGCAAATGTAGGGAAGCGAAAGATAACTATGTTTAACTAGAAGACTGATGCCTACAGAGGTAAAGTAATGCAAAGAGGCACACAGGGGAGGGGAGTAGATAGGAGACCATGGAAACACCTTAGGACAATCACCTGCAAACTTTTCAGACCTGGACCCCATCTTTACCTCAATCTGTAACTTGAGACTCACTTTGCTTCACGTCTACGGTTATGTCCTTCATTCCATTCTCTACACTATGAACATACATAGCTATGTTATGTCCTTCATTCCATTCTCTACACTATGAACATATGAACATCAGCAAACTAGTTTTGCAAATGATTATGCAAAACTACTCTAATCTGTAGATCTGGGATAGGTTTACATGCTTCAGTTGTTCTTAAACAAGCAAACAAAAAAGCAAAAATCACCCCACAAAATAATTTCATTTGACTTGTGCTCAGATGCTCGTCCTACCCCTTGACCTAGAAATAACTGAAATATTGTACCACCTTGTCTCGACACCCATGACAAACAGCCCTGCTACACTTCCAAAGTGTCATGTGCCATCATTTGAAAATCACTGCATTACTTCAGTCTCTACATCATATTTAATTAATCAGCCAAGCAGCTTTCAACTCACAGGGACTCTGTAGATCTCCTGGAATCCAGCTATGTTTTGACTTATTTCCTTTTCTTTCTAGCCTAAGCCCTCAGCTCAGACAACTGGAAAATTCAATGGGAATGCATTCACTGACTATGTTTCTATACACACTTACTAGGGAGTAGGTCACATCCTTCTCAGTAAACACACATAGGATGAAACAGTGCAGTGGCAAGAACCCATGGGTGGACTCCAGAAGTTTTATTTGGCATAGGAGGAAAGAATGAAGGTGAGAAAACAAATGGTATAAAGGAAAAAATCTTTAATTATTGTATAACCCCTATGTGTTTTGCGCGCAGCTTCATTGGGGAATCAAAATAGTACAAATATAAAAGTATATTTAATACATCATTGCAAAAACAATTAAAGCATATTGATAAAAAGGCATTTCCACAGAGAAGAAGAAACAGAGATTGGATTATACCCTGCCCTTCACTACCCGAAGGAGTCTCAGAGCAGTTTACAATCTCCTTTCCCTCCCCACAACAGACACTCTGTGAGGTAGGTGAAGCTGAGTGAGCTGTCCTGAGAACAGTCCTTGAGAGAACAGCTTTGAAAGAATTTATGACTGACCCAAGGTCACACCAGCAGGTGCATGCGGAGGAGTGGGGAATCAAACCCGGTTCTCCCAGATTAGAGTCCACGCTCCTAACCACTACACCATATTGGAGAGCATGTGCAAGTTGCAATTCACAATAAGTTATTTATATTAAGACAACTGAACTAACCGTAACATCCACTACATATTACAGAATCACATGAAATTCTACATTTAAATTGTTTAAGACTCATACTGATCTTCAAGATTCTTTTTAAATCTGTTCCGTACGTACCTTTCAGTAGAGTGAGCTGTCTGGGCATGTCTGCTGAAAGGTACATATGGGAACGGATTTAAAGAGTCTGGAAGGTCGGTATGATTCTTAAATAATTTAAATGAAAAGAGCATAAGTCCAGTAGCACCATAAAGAACAACAAAATATGTAGCATGGTATGAGCTTTCGTGAGTCACCGCTCACTTCTTCAGACTCACGAAAGCTCATACCCTGCTGCTGCCACATATTTTGTTAGTCTTTAAGGTGCTACTGGACTCTTGCTCTTCTCTGCTGCTACAGACTAACATGGCTACCCATCTTAATTTAAATGAAGAATTTAATGTGATTCTGTAAAATGTAGTGGATGTTACTCCTAGTTCAGTTACCTTAATATAAACAACTTATTGTGAATTGTACTCTGCACATGCTCTATGAAAACTGCCTTTATTTAATCAACATTTTGTTTTTGAAATGATGTATTAAATATACTTTTGTATTTGAACTATTTTGATAGATTCCCCCTGACAAAACTGCAGGCAAAATGCATAGGGGTTATACAATCATTAAAAATTCTTTCCTTTGAACCATTTGTCTTCTCACCTTCATTTTGCCTTGGTGCATCCCCCCTTTTTTCTACATAGGAGGAAAGACGACAACTCAGCAATTTGGTGCTAGGACTGACCTCGTCAATTTTTCACTCACATGCACACAAACATTTCTCACACAGATTGCAATTATGACACCACCAACCAATTCATATCTGTTCAATTATCTAATCCAGAGGTTACAAAGAGAAATTAAACATTTCAGTAGCAACATGACACCTTTTCTCTGAGCGTCCAGAGGTTACAAAGAGAAATTGCAGATTTGTTTCATGAAGAAAACAAAATGTGAGGAGTTAGCCACATCCACATAGCAACAGCTCCTAGATTCAATAAAACACCTATCCACATCAAACCTGGTTTAAGAATTTTAAAATACAAACACACACAAATATATATAAAACATAAATGTAAGTTAGCCCTGGATTTCCCACAAGGATCCTCCCCAAAAAACTCTCCTCCAAGTAACACTATAAATTCTGTCTATGCTGTAGCTCCTCATAACCACAGTGTGTAAGTCAAAACGCCTCAGACTGGACATCTTATTGGCTTGCTGCAATCCACGGCTTCGAGCCACAATACTCCCACAACTTCTTATCCCACCATTTCTGCTATTCCCTCCCTTGCGGCTTTATTACCAGGCCAAGCGATGGCTCTCCACAACGCAGGCTGTACCCTCACCCCCAATTTATAACAATATCCCCTTGAAGTTTCCATGCGCCGTTTTTCTTTCCGCATAACCAATCCGCCTAAATGATTCTTCGGGACTCTTCTTCTCCTTGCCCCATTTCGCTTCCTCCGGCTGCCTTCGCTTCCTCCCTTCACACCCATTTCCTCTTGTCCATCCCCACCTTCCTTGCCCACGAACGGGAGACAAGCGCTCGCCTCACAACCCACCCCCGGCGTCCTACTCTTCCAGGGCCAGGCGACGAGGAGGCTCGAGGACTTACGTGGTCGGCACTGCTGTTGGCGCTGCAGTAACAGACGGAACTGAATGTGTAGCCAGAAATGGAAGCCGCCATGACGGAGCCCCACCACCACCTCCGACGACGATCCCACAAACCACCGCGCCAGCGCCTTTCGCGGCTCTCCTCGCACTCCGGTTTCCGGTGCTGCCGCAAAGCCTTTTGGGACACGTAGTTCTTCTCTACCATACAAATTAATGGGCTGAGGAGCCAGAGCGTTTCAGTATTACTCCAAACCTGTTAATGTGACCGAAGAGATGGGTTCACACTACTAGCATCACACTTGTTAGGAGTTGGAACTCGGCTCGCTTTTGTTACTTATAAGAGGGATAACTCTTCTGCTCATAGCTGGTAGGAAAGGAAATTTCCTCTTAACTCCCAGTTCTTCCCTAACACAACCCTTAAATGAGAGAAGACTTTCCCCCGCTTTTTTCTGTTCCATACAATCGGAAGCAGGCGCTGGTTTTGGACCCCATAACAATGACTCGTAGGAAAAATCAGGGAAGAGGAAAAGGAAAGGTCCTCCGGAAGCCTAGAGGGGCTGGAAGCAAGTATGGGACCTCTCTGTGTTGTGATTACTCTATGGTCTCTGGGAGTCTTCGCTAGTAGGCAATGGGCGGCGGGGAAGATGAGTTTGAACCTTCGGCGCTGGGCACCAAAGAGCAGTGAGTGCGCAATGCTGGGCCGCAGTCTGGAAGGGAAGAGTTTTGTGTTAGTGACATGCAGTACCGTCCTAAACGGAGTTGCACCTTTCTAAGCCCATTGATTCCAATGGATTTAGCAGGGGGTAACCTGAAGAGCCCCGTTTAACATACGCTCATCAGAGGTTGGAAGTTAAGCAGGGTTGGCTACGGTCATTAGTGCTTGGATCGGAGAACACCGAGGGAAAGTGGGGTTGCTGTGTGGAGGAAGCCACTGACGAACCACCCCGGCTTGTCTCTTGCCTGAAACACCCTGTGGGTGGGGTTCCCACGAGTCGGTTGTGGCCAATGCTCCCTCTAAGCTGTGGAGTCTTGTGAGCAAAAATCCTGCTTTGTGAGCTACTGGCATTAAATTTGTGAGCGAGCGATTGGGCTGCTGCATAAATTGGTTTGCTCTGGAGCCATCCTTCCCGAGAGAAGACAAAAATGAGTGAGCTACAGGCTAAAAAACTGTGAGCTAGCTCACACCAGCTCAGCTTAGAGGGAACACTGGTTGTGACTTGATAGAATATCCTTTAGTTCTGACCGGGATGGTCCAGGCTAGCCCACTCACATCAGATCTCAGAAGTTAAGCAGGGTTAGCCCTGGTTACTACATAGATGAGATGACCACCCAGGAGGTCGAGGGTTGCTACACAGAGGCAGGGAAGAGCAAACGACCTCTGAACATCTCTTGCCTTGAAAACCCTTTAGGGTTGCTATAAGTTGGCTGTGACTTAACATTTTCCAACAGCTCTGTTTAGGGGCATACTCATGGTTTTGTTGACCTGGTATTGTGGAATTTTAGTTCTCCGCTTGATTTGAGCACTCACTAAAGGTGCCTTTATTGCCAGCCACCGGAATCATTTAACGGAATGAAGAAAGCTTGGCTTTAAAAAAAAATAAATTATTTAAGTTGCTTTTGGTGGGAGGTGGAAAGAACACATAACAAATCATAAAAACAGCAAACTTTAAAAACTCACAGTTTGATTTGAGTGGTTGTGGATAGCCCATGGAAGCTTACATTCGTTTTTGAAGTGCTGCAAGAATATGTGTTTTTGTTGCAACCTCACAGGTGCCTCACTGGAATATTATGAACGAAGACTGGGTTTTTTGTTAGAAGCAAAAAACAACTCCAGTTTGATATCTGGCATATAAAACATTTTCTGCTGTATAAAAAGTTCAAATGTCATTGCTGCAGTGAAAGATCCACATTAAAAAGTCACTTTGATTTCAGTTGTATGTGATTCTGTTGGCAGCCAGGGAAAGCTGTAGTGGTTGCATTATGAAAAGCAAAACATCTGCTGGCTTTGGATATGAGGAAGATGTATCAACTTTTTCTGATTCATTTTGGTGCAGAGGAGAGGGCCATTGTGTATGGTTGGTATGCATAACAGTGTGCTCTGCCAGTTACCCATATCAGCACTAACAACTCTGGGTAGGTTTGCAGTTACAGTGGGGCATCTTGGGGCCAGGCCTCCTGACTTCCCATCCAGGCGGTTTGTTTTATTTTATTTTTCTTGTGAGCCACGGCTGCACTGAGCCATTGCCCTGCCTACTGGCAGTGTACCTTTGGCTGGCTGCAGGTGAGGCACACTGCAGGGCACATCTGCGCCCTACTCCAGCCTTCCCTCTCTCTCTCTCTTAAACTTGTACTCTCTTGTTGCTTCTGACACAGTGCCCCCAACTTATTTAAATGCCCCCCAAAGTCAAAAATCCTGGTCACAGCCTTGTTTCCAGTGCTCTGTAGCCGTGCTTAACCCTGTATTCATCCTTAAAATCGATGGAAGTAATTTAGGGAATCTCCGGGCATGTAACAAATGCCCTCTCTTAAAACAAATGAGTAACAGGTCACACATTTGGGCTTAGGGAGAGAGAAGCTTTCAGTAAAATAATGACTCTCCTAGGCAGGCTTGAAACTCGGCACCTCTTTCTGGAACTAACTATGGCTGCCCTTTCCTGTGAAAATCCCCCACCCAAGCTTTTTCATTTGCATTAGTTAATTCACATACCATCTGTACATTTAGAACTGCCTAAGATCAAAGGTTGTATTTTAAAAATAATCCAGCCAGGTAATGAGTGACAGCCACTTGTTTGATGGATTGTAAGCAGTGATTCAGTCTGTACTGTTGACTGGTGCATGTATGAGCTGTCTAGCCTCCATGTCTAGGAGCATCTACCTTTTCCTGCAGTATTGCTCATTGAACTGCTGCCATTTGGGAGCATCACTCTTCACCAGTACAGTTGTCCTTTTTCACCGATGCTCGCTTTAGAAGCATGTGGATGAATATGAATAAGCCTTTGTTAATCTGTGGGTTTTTTCCATCTCTGTAGTTGGGATGCCACATATAAACGTGAACTGCAGCATTTTGACGATACTGGTGATGCTGGTGAGATCTGGTAAGTATAAGTAGCAACATGTCGTGCTTCAGTAAATGTTTGCTGATCGTTCTCTTCTTTCTAAAAGTATGTGTAATGAAATAAAATTGTATGGCTGCTTGTTTTGCTTAGAGAACTGGTAATGAGATACAGAGGTTTTTGTGGAAAATGCCAGCTCTTGTCTGGGCTAAACCTGTTGCAAATTAAAACAGCCAATTATCTGACATCTGTTGGTTTTTTTATGTGGGAAATGAATTCCTGGCTACAGGCTGCTCAGTCAAGGCCAAGTGCTCCTAGCCATGACATTGGTCAAAAATTAAATAAGGGGTTGTGGCTCAGGTATGCAGAAGCTTCCAGGTTCAATCCCTTGCACCTCCTGTTAAAAGGATCAAGTAATAGGTGATGTGAAAGATCTGAGATCCTGGAGAGCCACTCCCAGTCTGAAGACAATGCTGAACTGACAGATCAAGGGTCTGATTCAGTATATGGTAGTTTTGTGTGTTGTTTCAAATTGTACTGCTGCCTTGTGTTTCTGTAGAGAATGGTACGTCTCTCCAAATTTCCATCTTTCCTCATGTTAATCCAGCAGATTTCAGAGCCCTCCATTCATTTAAAAATTCAGGTAAACAAATTTGTAATGCACTCTCTGCGGGAATGTTGCCTGAATTCTGACATTAAGTAGATATGTCAGGTGAGATTAACAAAGTCTGCTTGTCTTACTTCTGAGTGTATTGTTGGTCTTACTTACCTGAACCTCTGTTTCTGATTAGGTTTGGCGAGGAAAGCATGAGTCGTTTAATTGGATGGCTAGAAAAACAGAAGATACCCTTGGACAGCTGTATACTTGATATTGGAACAGGAAATGGTTATTTACTGGCTGAATTGGTTAGTGCTTGTGAATGCAGTGTTGTTTTGATGCATAACTGAAGCTAGAAAGGGAAGCACGTAAGCGCAAATTCACTGGTGGCACTAGCTTAAAGAAAATGCAGAACTAGCCTTAATACTGTAACAGTCCATTACTATGTACATGCCTGGCCTGAGATTCATGAGGAATCTCTATTGTGAGTAGGAGAGAATCAGCCTTAATAACTGTTAGTGAAAAAATTCTGGCCTAGAAAAACTAAAACTTTTACAGTATCATCCTAAGTGGAATTCTAGTTTCCTAAGTAAACCCAAGGAAAGCTTTTATGGGGCATTGTGATCTGAAACATAGCGTTCTTTTCAGTCTGCAACTAAAACAGGAGTTTTTTTATTTTAGTTGATGCCACTTAAATTCACAACACACATCACTGTCACATTCTAACTGAGCTGTGACTGTTTTGCTTCAATTCTTGCAAAAGGCATGCTATAGTTCAGAAGTTCTGATGCAGGTGTGCAGGAGCTCTACTTTGATCTCTTTTATGAGTTGGTACAGTTTGCTAACACCTTTATGTTAGTCTTACATAGGTTCTTTCTAAAGTAAATGCTGTGGAAGCTGGGTAGTGATCCAGCCAAGTAAATGCGTTCAAGATTTAAGGACTCCTTTTTCCGCCCCCATTCTGTAGGCCAAATCCGGTTACACTGATCTCATAGGAATTGACTACTCCCCTTCCGCAATTTGGCTTTCAAAAAAGGTAATGGAAAAAGAAGGGTTGCCTCAAGTTAAATTGCAGGTAAGTCTTCACATTGGAGTGAGAAGTACGGAGCTCTTATTAATCAAGTGTGAAATGTCCTTCATCCTCTGAAGATTCAGTTTGTCCTTCCTTGTTGGTCCTCTGATGCTAGTTTAGGCAGTTTTGTTCAGGTTGCTCTTTGTCGACATTGATATTGTAGAGCTGGAAAAGAAAAATGCAACCAAAATGATGAAGGGATGGGAGCACCTCTGCCAAGGAATGACTCGAGAGTTTATTGCTTTTGATTTAGAAAAAGTCAAGTAAGGATGAATGTGATTGTGCATATTTTTATAAACCTTATCTGGAGAAAGGGGATAGCAAGGACTTCTAAAGTACTAGAACTTGGAGGGACACCCAATAAAATTGATGGACAGTAGATTCAGGATGCACAAAAATGCATAATCGATCTGTGGAACACATTGGCACAGGATCTGGCATTTGCTGCTAGCTTAGATAGTTTTAAAAGCGAATTACAGAAGTTCATAAAGAATGGCTTCCTCAATGGCTACTAGCCATGCTGGGCTATATGGGACCTCCATATTTGGATGCAGTATATTTATGAATGCCAATTGCTGGGAAGAGCATCAGGATGACATTTTGGCTTCTGTGTCTCTGTTTTAGCTCTTCCTGTACATCTGGTTGGCCACTGAAGGAAAAAGGATGCTAAGCTAGATGATGGATGAGTAGTCTAATTAGAAGGACACTTGTACTATTCTTTATCATGTCCTCTCAACCCACCACAAACTCTGATTCATACTTTCCACATTAAGGAAATCAAAGGAAAAAGTCAGTTCAGGGGTTCTTATCTCATTCTAACTATAATAGTACATCAAATACACCTCCTAAAAGATTTAACTCCAGTTCCTCAACAAGGAAATCTAATGTGCAGACTGTTTTGGCTTAGTGTGTGCGTGAACAAATTCAAGGGAAGCATGTATAGTTCTTGGTACAGGGGTGGTATTTTCTTATCATAGGAAGAAAATGTATGCTGTGATATCACAAAAGGGCCGTAAAAGTGTCACTTAATTAAAGAGAGCTTAGTTAATGAATCCAACAAGTTTAAGTTATCCATTTAAATCTATATAATTTTGCATAAAAGGATATTTCTGAGGACAAACTTTCCTTATTGATTTCACAGCAGGTACTATTTCCTTGCGGGACAGAATGCTTCTTATGTTGGCGTCTGCTATCTATAATATTTTTAGTATTATATGAGAAATAATTATATATGTTTAATTGTCTGATTATCAAAGAACATCTTTTAAGTCAATTAGGACTTGGATCCTATGCCATGTGCTTTCTTCAGCCATTGCAGAGGTTGTCATCTGTGAAATGAGTTTCCTCTGGTGCAAGATTAATGTCTTTCAAGGAGCCAAGAAGTGCCTAACATGAAAGTATTGCCACTGGAACAAGAAGTGCAGATGAATCAAATGCACAGGACTCAAGCTCATGAGTGCTCTGCTGAGCAGGGTTATATCCTTCTAATCCCATTGTTTTCAGGAGACCTAGAGTGGACTGTAAAATGGACTTATAATGGACAGACTTAGAATGGACTTAGAGTGCATTGTAAAAAATTTTTTTTAATAATCTAACCAAATTAATAGTGCAAATAGTTTGCAGTCACTGCAGTCTAAATCCATTAAATTAGACTGGAGTTATAGCATAGCAGTTTTAAAGTTTTAAGAGCCAGTTTGGTGTAGTGGTTAAGTGTGCGGACTCTAATCTGGGAGAACCGGGTTTGATTCCCCACTCCTCCACTTGCACCTGGCACAGCTGTTCTTGGGGGGGGGGAAAACAGTTTCTGTCAAGAGCTCTCTCAGCTCCACCTACCTCACAGGGTGTCTGTTGTGGGGAGGGGAAGGGAAAGGAGTTTGTAAGCCGCTCTGAGACTCCTTTGGGTAGTGAAGGGCGGGGTATAAATCCAATCTCTTCTCCTCTTCTTCTATGGTACTAACCTAGCAAAATATTACACTGGACACAAAGCTAAGCTTCCTAGAAAACTTGATATATGAAACATCTTGTAGGGTTATGTCTGCACAAGCTGGAGAAGAATTTTAGAATTCTAACCCACTTTCCAAATGGTATACAACAAAAGAATTAGTTAAACATATACAAAATACTGATAAAGCATGCATGTCAAATATCATTGAATGTTTGCTTATAATAGTACCTCGCTCATTTTCTCTTTTGTTGTGGTCCTAGTAGGAAATACTGTGTAAGGTTGAGGGAGTTGGGCTTCAACTGAGGAAATCTTAAATTCAGATCTGAACTCAGCCATGGAGTTTACTGGGTGACTTTGGGCCAGTCATTGTATTATGGCCTAACCTATTTCACAGTATTGTCTCTCCTTATATATAATTTAATAGTGGGTGCCAAAGTTCTAATTCTAAAATGCACTCCCTTAGTGTATGGCTGATGGCACTGCTCCTCAGCATATATCGCCACCAATCAGAAGGCAAAGCCTGGGTCCCGCTCACACCACAACTGCTGCGACAACCTGGTCTTTTGCATATGGAAGCTGATTGGACTTCAGTCCATTCCACACCTCAAACTCCCCCCCACCCCGCAAGGCAGTTGGGATTTTCAGTTGCATAACATACCTCATAGGGGAGAGGAGAATGGGTAACAATGGTTACCACTCTCCAGGTGAGGGCTACAGATAACTCAAACATACAAATGCTCTTCAGGTAGCACAGATCAGTCCCTCTGGAGAAAACAGTGGACTCTGTCATTAAACCCTGCTGAGGTCGCCACAGGAAACTGACACTGTTTGCACAAAGCCAGAGCACTCTCCCAGAGCCTCTTTCTAGATCCCGTTGTATTTATTTCCGCAACGGGCATTATTTCTAGTTGTGAGGATAAAACAGGAAGGGAGAATCATGAATGCTGCCTTGAGCTTTCTTGGAGGACAGGTAGTATAAAAATCTAATAGCCAGTGTCAGGAACACCTACCATTCCCACTGAGTTGATGTTCCCGGCTCCTACTCCTGGAACCCCTGAACAACTTCCCAGAGCAGTGTACCTGTGAGTTCTCAAGATGGGTTTGCACACAATAAACCAAACCTTGTAGAATTAACTAAAGGTTTACTGAGTAACTAAATATAATAATCTGTCCAGTACAGTCTCCACAGAGCAAATAACAGGAAAATATCTAATATACTTCATACCTATCTAATATACTTCATACCTGTGTTGCAGATGGCAAATCTCATAGCATAAAAGTCCAAGCAGTAGCAGAGCAGCATTCTATCCACTGCAGTCAGCCATAACGAAGCATAGCATAAGCATACCCTGGCCTAGCATAACTCTTACTAGCCTGTAGCTCCAATTGTAGCTCTTTGCCCCACAGAGTTAGAAGGTCTCTCTCATCCTACCAAAGGTCTTCTCAGGAATTTTCCAAAAGATGCTAGTTTCTGCTCCTAATTTCCCCCCTCCTATCATGTTATCCAATTAAGCACAGGTTCTTATGATGTAGAGCTGTGGTGGCTCAAGTGGTTAAGACACTGAACTGCAGGCTGGAAGGTTGGTAGTTCAGCAGTTCAAGTCTCGAGTGCCGCATGACAGAGTGAGCTCCTGTCTCTGGTTCCCGATCTTGCCAACCTAGCAATTCGAAAGCAAGAAACTGTAAGTAGATAAATAGGTACCGCTTCGGTGGGAAAGTAACAGCATTCTGTGTGCCTTGGTGTTTAGTCATGCCGGCCACATGACCACGGAAACGTCTTCGGACAGTGCTGGCTCTTCAGCTTGGAAACGGAGATGAGCACCGCAACCCTAGAGTCAGATTCGACTGGCTTTCGAGCAAGGGAAACCTTTACCGTTACCTCTTATGATTTACCCATTTAGCACATTCCATTGTCTGGCCTTTGCTGGTGGTAACAAGAGTGCTGAAATCACAGAGAGCTGTAAACTCAAACTAGGCATTATAATATTCATGTTAATCCTTGCAATGGAATGAGGGTGCTTGGCATCACAGACAGGAATTAGGGTTTCTTTGGCTTGAGAAACTCCCAGATATTTGGGGGTGGCGTCAGGGGAGGGTTGAGTTTGGTGGGGGCAGGAGCTCAGCAGAGTCTACCCTCTGAAGCTGCCATTTTCTCCAGGGGAACTGATTTCTGTAGACAGAAACAGTTGTAATTCCAAGAGAACTCTGGGCCCCACCTGGAGGTTGGGGAACCTAACAGCAATGCATAGCTGTGGTGGTCCCAAAAGTTTTATTCTTATATATAACCTCTTGAATTCCTTGGTTTAGGTAGAAGATATTTTAAATCCTTCAGATGAATTATCAGGATTTCATGTTTGCATTGACAAAGGGACTTTTGATGCCATCAGCCTGAATCCAGAGAATGCAGCTGAGAAACGAAAGCAGTATGTAAAATCACTGCATAGGATATTGAGACCAGGAGGCCTTTTCCTCATAACTTCTTGTAACTGGACCAGAGAGGAACTACTTAATGAATTTGGAGAAGGTACATCTTTGACTTGCAATTATATATCTAATTTAAAATGTTACTGTACTTTTTGATGTCTTCCTTCTGTCAAACATGAACTAGATGTCAGAATAGCAGTGGGCGCATCCTTGTGTTTGAACCATGCCTCTGCTTGAGTTTCAAATATTAAAGGCTCTTGTGAGAGATTTTTGTATGTGGACTTCGCCAGCATTACTGTTTATTGAGATGTAGTTATGTAACAAGAGTAATAACTGACAAGTTATTTTAGTGCTAAGGCATGATATTCTCAGTTGTGTGAATTTCCAAGATGGAATAACAAACTGTCTGGTGGCACCTTAAAAAAGAATGAGTTATTGTGGCATAAGCTTTTATGAGCTGGAACACACTTGGGCATTTCAGTGGTATGTTCTATCTGGTTGGCAGAGAAATTTATACTCAGAGCAGCATAGGATGAAGAATTCTTACAAAGCAAGGCTAGAAGGTCCAGTTTTCCAAGATGTGAGACTACATTGTACAAAGAGCCCATTTAAAGAATAAACCATCCACTTAAAGTGCATGTGGAGCATTCCTTCTGATGAATGAACTGGGCACTATCTCAAGTGCCAAAGGAGTCCGAATGAGCATCAAATCTGTGCATGAATTCCATCTTAGCATATTTTGAGTTCCTTCCAAAGGGACTCAAGATGGCGTGTTCAAGACGCAGTGTAGTCAGGTTGGCGTACTAGAACCCTGTCCTTTGAAAAGCATTTTGATGACCTGAAGTTAAGGCCATGTGCACTTTGTTTTCCAAACTTTACGTTTCTTAACTAGTCCTGTCAAAAGCAATTTTAGTTAAAATGTTTCAGGCTTTATTGTGGATGGAGTTTTCAGCGTTTGGAAGGATCCAAGGATTGGATGTTTACCCTTTTTTTCTGTCCAGGCTGAATTTTTTGTGTGCTACATGCACATTACTTGGCTTTTTTTCTGATTATGATATAGTACCAGATATTCAGTTTTTGAGTTGTGATCCAGCAATGGGACATGGATATGCAGGAATTCTTAGAACCATGAGTGTATGCAGAACTCTGTCAAAGCTATTTCTACAATGCCAAAGAGTCAAATTTCCTATTTTAACTGTGAGTATAGCAGTGGGATCTGCTGTAGTTCCACAAAGAAGCAAAACCATCTGCACATGTGCAATTCTCTGCCATGTCCAAATGCTCCTTATCTGGGTCCTTTCACATGTTAATGAGCTTGAACCTCAAGGGTATGACGTGTAGAACACCTGTGGCCATAAACAAATGGGCTGTCACAAGTGATGTTTTCTGGCACATAATCTGGAGTTTATTCAGAATCTCTTTCAGTCATTTGGAAAGCCTTACTCTTTATGGTTACCAAGAAAAATCTATAAACAGTTTCAACATTGAGTGCTCAAAAATCAGATGCATTATGGGTGCTTTTCTTGCTAACATGAGGTAGAGTGCTATACTTGAAATGATAGCCTTCACCAAGCTTTTCTGTTTTCTTCCTGTCACATGCATACCAGTCTCCTTCTGCATAACAACTCTCCTTTTTCTCTCCTAGCTAAACAGACACACACAACACGTAGTGCATATCTGGCTACCAAAGTTAAGACAACGAGCCAAGTGAAGCTGAATTATAAAATTTGGATTTCCTGTTTCCAAAAGTTTCCTTCAGGAGAATAATTCAGGATTCCTAACACCAAGTCTCTAGTGATTTCTTAGAAATTGGAAATATTGACATGACGCAGTCTTGTTTTTAATACATGCTAGGAATAAATTTTAACTTGCTGGTATGATTCAGCAAAATAAAACTGTCACTCAGAAAAAACTTGAGAGTTTGCTGATTCATGTATGCTCCATTTGTACTAGCCCTATCCAAATAGAATATAACCTGCTTTATTGCTAACAAAAGCATGTTGCTTATGTTTGGCAGGGTTTCTTCTTTTGGAGGAGCTGCCTACATCTGTGTTCTGCTTTGGAGGAAAAACTGGGAACAATGTAACTGTTCTGGTTTTCCAAAAGAAAATATGAAGGTGTCCGCATTGGGACTTCATTGGCTGGAAGCATCTTAGTCCTTAATTCTGAATTTATCTGGCAAACAAGATATAAATATAGAAAAAGTATATGAACATACTGACTTGAGCACACAGTACAATATAATGGCTAAGCAAAACAGGACTATGGAGAGTTGCATGTGTCTTTAGTTTGCTTTGTTGCAAGCTTAATTGCAGGTAAGTTGTATGAGGAATATACAGAAGGAAGAACTGTTTTGCTGTTTGTCCAAGGAGAAAACTGTAAACATTGTTTGCATATAAAATGTAAAATATATTTTGTTATGATAAATGGTGGCCTGTTCAAAAAATAAAATTGGATGTATATGGACGCAGTCAAGGAGAAACTTGGATGTTTTTATCATTATTGTACACTTAAAATATTCCCCACTTCTGTACAGAGTCCCTGCTACAATGGCTTGTAGTCTAATAAATACAACACAAGGCAGAAGCAACGGTTACAAAAGGCAATGGGTTGGATCCAGACTAAATTCTCCAGGGGCAGAATGGAACTTCCCCCCCTTCCTCCCCCCTCTGCAGCCCACTGATCTCTACAGAATGCTGCTCCTCAGGGAGAAGAGACCTCGAGGAATTACATGGGGGCCTGTAGCAGGAAGGGGAAATCGGCCGATCCAGTTTACTCCAGATCCAGCCCATCGTTCAGATACCAACCACTATATGACACATACTGAAGTTCTACAGTGTCAAGGTAGAATAGCCCCTGCAGGAGTGGTAAAGGAAGGCTGTGCCTCACCCATCCTTTGGATGCAGCCAGGTAGATAGAACAGTTCTACGTGATGATGGTAATAGCTACATATTACCTTATGCAGAAAGCTGGTGCCGTACTTATAAGCTTGGTCATAATTTGAAACAGGAATTCTAGATTTTGGAGTTAGAGTGCGAAGAAAGCAACATTTGTGGTTCAACAGTGTCAGCAAGTTGGCAACAGCTGACTCTGCACGTTTCAGGATATCGCTGTGAATTTGTACAGCTTATCCTCTAGCAACTATTCATTCAAGACCATCTTGCTAAATGTGTTTAGCTCTTTTCACTACCTGCCAACTAAATATACAATTCTTGCAGATTTCCTAATTATGGGGTGAAGGAACAGTGGGAAAAGTTTTCCCCCAAGAAAACTACAGTACAGTTTTAATTATATAAAATCATGAATGCGAACATTTATCCAAGCATGATGATACCCTGGAAGGATCATGTTCATAATTTTCCACCTGCCTTCATTTTATGTGTCTGGGATTATGATAGTACAGCTGCCTTGAAGGAATGGAGCCAATTTTTCCCCTCCTTTAAGTCTAAACATGTGCACACATTTTCAAATAGCAATAAATATGGTATTTTAGTCATCCAAGAAGTTCTCAGGCAATCTGTCACATTTCTGCAGAATAGCAATTTCACTTTTGCCCATCAGTGGTATTCAAGGAAAAGGCTGTCCTGTGACATCAAGTGGAAAAGGATGAGTCAAAGAATCTTTCAGGGAAGTGACCAGGAGAGGTCACACCTTACTCCTCTTTTCCCTCTCTCCCCTTCTTCCCATTTTAGACATATAACATCTATTATTATTGTCATTTCAAAAGCCCTTTTGTCTTCTCACAAGGATCAGTTTGGATAATCTTCCATGTTCTAAACTAGGATTGGCTAACAGTAGATAGGCCAGATCTGGATCACCAAATGATTTTATTGGGCTTGCCTAGGCCCTATACATTTTTAGTTGTGTGGTAAAATATTTTGATTACATCTTTACTAGCAATTAGGGGTGTGCAAAAAAGAAAGAAAGAAAAACCTCAGAATTTTTCTGGTTCGGGTATATTGAACCTGAAAAATATTGGTATTTCCCAATATTCCTGAATCCCAATATCGGTATGGTATTTGGATTCAGTAAATATGTGGGAATCCTGAATTTTTCAGCCCCATTACACCCTATGGGAACCATTATTGTCAATGGTCCCAAGAGGGTATAATGAAGAACTGATCTAGAGTACCTGGGGCTGGGGTGGGGAACTGTTTTTTTGAGGTAGAGGCACCAAATTTCCAGCATAGCTGCTGGAGCCTCTCCTCAAACCGCCCCCCAACCCCCCCCCCCCCAGTTTCAAAAAGATTGGACCAGGGGGTCCAATTCTATGGCCCCCCAAAGAAGGTGCCCCATCTTCCACTGCTTTCAATGGAAGGGGGGAAGGCATTTAAAGAGATTGCGTCCCTTTAAATGCCTTCTCTAAGCAGCAAGTTCACCTGGAAGGCAATCCCTTTAAATGTCTTTTAATTTTGACTCTGGATAGCTGAAATTCAGCCTCAATCAATATTCGGCTTAAATATCTGAAAAACACTGGTAAGGTTTTTTTTGGCTTTATGCCAAATGCAGAACCCACTTGCAATGAAATGAAGCAATGAGCAGACTCATACTTTTATGTATTGCTGTCTGACACATATTCAGTGAAAGCACAGAAGCATTGCCAGTCTGCTTCTTGAAGGCAGAAAGCACATTAGTTCCTGAGGTATTGGCCATCCTTGCTGCTGTCCTTGTTCCATTTGACCACATGGACTCTACACTAATTATTTAAAACATTCTTATGCTGCATTTCCACCCACTTGAGGTCCTCAAAGTGGCAAACAAAAAATTAAAAACCAAAGCAGTATACACACACAAACTATATATGTGTGTGTGTCTGTGTGTGCATACAAATAAATAGGAAGAGTGTCGATAAGGGAATGCCAAAGAAATTCAAAAAGGTCTTCACCTGATGGGGTGTAAGGGAACTGGTGAATTTCCTGGGGAGGGAATTCCACAACCAAGACAACCCTTTGTCTGGTTGCCACATGAGGCCCCCATAGATAGCCATAATGGTTCATATGGGAGTAAGGCAGTCCTTGAGGTATATTGTTCCCATTCCATATAGGGCTTCAGAGGTCAATACTAGCATGTTGAATCGGGCCTGGAAGGAAAATGGAAGCCAGTAGAGATGGAAGAAGGCTGGAGTGATGCACTATCTACAACCCCACTTAAGTTACTATTTTTGCTGCAGTATTCTGTACCAATAGTATTTTCCATACACTCTTCAAGGGCAGCCTCACTTAGAGCCCATTGCACTGATTTAATCTGGATTTAATCAGGGCATGTTCTTATTTACCCAGGAAAAGCCGCAACTGGCTCACTAGCTGAAACTTGTGAAAGGTACTCCTGCTAAATGGGCCTATCCCTATAATAGAGCCTTGCTATTGGTGAAAGGGGGATTGTTCTGGCCTTCAGACAGGTGTCAGCAGGATAGATTGAACCCCAAGAATAAAGGAGGTGCCCTGGTACTGGTGTAATGCCAATGCCAGGAATTACTTCAAACTCCTTTAATTTGGAACATCATCCTGAAATTCAGGTGAAGTATCAATAATGTATTATAAAAGCACCAACTTTAAAATCACCCAATCTCATCTTAATGGAAACTGCTGACAGTCAGATGGATTTACCCCTTGACACCAGAAATTGTCACACCAACTTGGGGTTTTTTGCAGTCAGAAAATATATACATATGTATCAATAGGCTTATGGTGGAATGGGGAGACAAAGAGATCCACTGTTGTATCAATTTTATTTTACAGCCCACTTTGTGAACATCAGAGGAGCTAATGCTTTCCTCCTACTGCATTTTATGCAATCATGAATCTAAGATGATTCTGACATTGATATCTATTTGCGAGCTATTTGGGCATAAGGATGATCCTGTTTTTGAATGCTTTTAAGCATCACATCGGGTGCAATTGTTCTGGTCTGGGATGAACCATTTTTATCTTCTGTTTATTTCCCCTCTCTGAAACATACATAATCTGTGCTGCGGATCTTTTGAGGAAACTGTCCTCTTTGTTTACAGATTATTTCCTCTTGCCCGGTGATTCAAGTCAGTATTAGCTACTTTATAAAGCACTTGAGAATGAATCTGGTCCAAATTGCAGGCAATTGGGCTGGTCTACTAGGGAAAAAACCCAAATATGAACCAACACGGCTGCCTGCAGTTTTTGTCTGCTTTGAGAAATATTACATTTAACTACCCAGGAAAGGGATCCCACAAGTGGATGAAGATTACCTTCTAACTGTACACTTGGCAGTGAGTTGGTAACAGTGTTCCCTCTAAGCTGAGTTAGTGTGAGCTAGTTCATACTTTTTTAGCCTCCAGCTCACACATTTTTGTCTTTGCTCAGGAAGGTAGACTCCAGAGCAAACTAATTATTGTAGTAGCCAAATCACTCGCTCACAACTTTAATGCCAGTAGCTCACAAAGTAGAATTTTTGATCACAAGACTCCACAGTTTAGAGGGAACATTGGATGGTAGTTTATATGACTTCTAGCAGTACCACATTTGGCTTCTATTAACTTCCATTTAGCTAATGTAAAGACCAGAACCATCTCAGAATGGTGCCTCCCAATCACAGTCCAGATAGGTGGTCCAGAAGGATACCATGACTGACAGTATCAAAAGCCACGGAAAAGCCATCTCCTGGCCGAAGTCATTCAGCAGGGTGACCAAGGCTGTTTCAGTTCCAAAACCAGGCCTAAATCTATACAAAGGGTTCTAAACAATTTGCCTTATCCAGGAAAGCTTGGAGTTCTCCAGCGACCACCAATTTAATCACCTTGCTCAAGAATGGAACATGAGAAACTGGTTGATAATTACTGAGATCACCTGGGTCAAGGATAGGCTTCTTTAGAAGTGGACACACCACAGCCTGTTTCAGGGCTAGAGTGACCACCCTCTCTCTTAAGGAAGCATTATCTACCTCTCTCATCCAATCAGCAAGCCCCTGTGGAAGTTTTAAGTAACCAGGAAGGGCAAGGGTCATACAAGCAGGTGGTAGGCCTCAAACTTTCAAGGATCCTGTCCACATCCTCAGACTGAAGAAACTGAAAAGTATCCCAAACAATTGGACAAGGCAACACCCTGCCGCCATCCAACCTTGTTGGATGTGCCTGAGGAAGTGTGCTTGCACACAATAGCTTACACTTTAAATAAAACTTTGTTGGTCTTAAAGGTGCCACTGGACTCAAACTTTGTTCTACCATCCAACCATTGCTGTTAATCTAGAGTCCAACTCAGAATGGATGCGAAAGATTTTATCTGCAAAGTGTTGAGCAAAATGGACACAGCTAGCCACCAAGCAGTCCACATTCTCCCGGAAGCCAGATACCAACTAGGGTTGCCAACCTCCGGGTGGGGCCTGGAGATCTCCCGCTTTTACAACTGATCTCCAGCTGACAGAGATCAGCTCGCCTGGAGAAAACCGCTGCATTGAAGGGCAGAATCTATGGCATCATACCATGTGGGGGCTTCTCTCCTCCGCAAACCCTGCCCTCTCCCAGATCCACCCCCAAAATCTCCAGGCATTTTCCAAGCCAGGGCTGGAAACCCTAATCCCAACAGGCCTCTGACCACATGGCTTATGTTGTGCAGATGCAGTAATGGAAAAGTGTTGTTTCTTTCCTGCAATTACTGCCATGGAGTGTGCTTTAAAATGAGCATTTACTCATGTCCTTTATCTATTTTTAGTGCATTTCACTTGATCTGATCCCATAAGCAAACTTATGAAGTTGGTGGTACTTTTGGTTCATGGGAAAGAAGGAAAAATATATCTGGGTATTGTTGCCCTGCAAGAGCCTTGCACAGCCTATATAGAGCTATGGGACTGTAACTGTAAGCTGGACTGTACAATAAGTGTGCCAGGGTATTGGACTGTGCGGTAGCCAGACGGTGGTGCCAACCTCCTGCACTGTAGGCACATGCTCAGCTGAGGGTAGCCTCGCCCAGAAGCAGTGCGCCAAGCCAGACGTGGACCCGTGGAATATCCAATGCCTCTCACCCCTGCACCCTGCAGGAGGCAAACCGACCCGTCCTGACACCACAAGTACACAGAAACCAGCAGCAGTTCACTAAGAAGGAGCCATGATCTGCAAAGGAAGCCTGAACATTCCTTCAAAGACTCCATAGAAAGGCTTCCTCTCCATCATGCAGGCACCTTCCCCCCCACCTGCGCCAGAGGTTGCACATACTCTTCATCGTAAACAAAAGGACTTCCTCCATGACAGGATTAAGCAGCTGTCACGTCCACAAGCCACCCATCCTGATAATGCAGCTGTTGATCATTGGGTCATTACAACTAACAACTGTCCATGGAGCTGGGACATTACTACTCTTTTTTTTCCTTTTGTCTCTCTAAGGGTGTCACCATCAGTCAAATATTATTGCAATTGCCCAACCATTAAACCCATCCTCCTGACTATTAGTAACTGGATTTTTCTAGATTTCCTGGGGACTATGTGACTGGTGGAGCATTCCCCACCCAGTCATTCTAGGGTATAAAAAGAGAGCATCTCCCCATTGCTCTCACTTCCTTCCTACCTACCTGACCCTACCCTATCTTGCTGGTTCCATTTGTAGTGCTGTTAGGAGTCTCCCCCGTGTGCTGCTGGCCAACACACAACCCCTTCACTAGTATTTTTCCTATTTTCACTGCAGGATCACCTCATTGCGTCAGACAGGTAAAGTATTGCCCCCATCAACGATACCTTCCTGCTAATGCAACTGTCATTGTACCTTTCTATCTAAGATTCTTAGCTCTGAATTGATTGTGTGATTGGTTTTTTTTATTGTATGTGCACATGAGAATTATTAGTAAAGAAATCACTATATTTTAAGATCTAGTCTGTGTCTATTTCTGGGGATCTGGATAAGTTGGACTCCAGTATACAAAGGTTATCGTTCCCATAATTAAAGCCATTGCTATTTAATATTCAAATTCCCCCATCTTATTAATAAATTAAGGCAATTTGGCTAACAGTATGACCAAGATTGGATGCACTGAAATGCTCTTATACCAATAAAATGAAACATCACAATTGGTTGGTCTTCTATTAAATGCTCCTCCTTTCTGTGGCTGACCCATACAACTTTTGAAGAATGCAAAGTAGGAGTAGAGGATGGTTTGGAACATGAGAACCAAGCTACATGATACAAGGCATTCTGGAAGGATGCTGTCTCAATTTAGACAGCTATAATTAAAGTATTCACCATTTCTGAGTGTTCTTTATACTCCAGATCATCCCAAAACAAGTCTTAGTGGAAACATCAGGATGGAATATAGATTTATAGTATACCCAAAACCATTTGGTACCTCCTTCCATGCTTTTGACTTCCCACAAGCAAGTCATAGAATATCTGCTTTGGGTATTGCCCAGTGCCAATGTGTATCTAACAGCTCTATATTAAATTAACTGCAGCAGAGTAAAATACGGATTATGTATTAAAAATAATTTTCTTCTCATGAAGGGATTGAAATGGTATGCTTTAATTAATGTCCTCCCATATTTGTTCTATCAAATCCTCTCTACAAATATAGTTCCGTCTCATTTTTCACTTTTGATTTTTATCTTTTTCCTGCAGATCTTTTTCAGACAAGAGACTTTTATTTAATGTTAAGTTCAGGAAAAGCTCTTCAAATGTATCTGCTTTCTTTTTGCTATGTATGTAAAGAATCTATACCCCAATATATCAAACAAAATGAATAAATCATAGAACAGAAATGTGATATAAACTAGAGCATTCATATTGAAGGCAGTCAACCTAAATTCTGTACCATATGCAAAGACTAGAAAGAAAATCCAAAACAGCAATTTAAAATTAACAAAACTCTACAAGAATAAATTGAGTATATGTGTTATGTGAAATGATCAATGAATGGTGAATAGTAATTGCATAAGATGAATCAAAGCATGGGAGAATATAATACATGAAATAATGAATATATAATTGCATAAAGCAAATGCAAATATGTGATAAGTTAAATAATGATGAATATATGAATAAATGATCAGTGAACAACAATGGTAATCGTTAATATGTGTGAATATAAATTAAATGCATAGTCCATGGGGAGGTGGGCAATGCTAACAGCTGTCTCCATTTCCTGAGTCCTGTTCCCAATGCCTCTCTCTCCCATATATAAATAGCACCATTGGGGAGCTCTTGAGTTGGACCAGGAATGTGGAGCAGGATTAGAAAGGTTAGGGCGAACTGTGTATTCGTTTTGTATAAGGCTTCGGTGCAGCGTTTCCATGGGAGACTCCACTGCAATTTCTCCCCCCCCCTCCCAGTTGTGGCTATGCTGGAGTAATTCAGTGTGACATGCTTGCATTCCTATTATCCCCATGAGAAATTTCTGCAGACGATCCTGACGTGATCTACTATTTCGTGATAGAAGGGGCAAGTCTGTACATAGCTGAGCACACATATTAATTTGAGCATGAGAGAGTGTGTTGCGGAGGTCAGATGCCTCAACCAAGACAGGAAGACGTGAAGCTGTCTTATACTGAGTCTGATCAGTATTGTCTGCTCTGACAGGCAGCTGCTCTCCATGGTCTCACGCGGAAGTCTTTTACATTGCCTGCCACATGATCCTTTTAAATAGAGATGCTATGGATTTAACCTGGGACCTTTTGTATGCAAAGCAGGTGCTCTATTACTGAGCCACGACCTCTCTCCTGAACCAAAAGGAAATGGGAATCTTCCCAGAGATTCTGTGGGGACTGCCCATTTTCTAAATTCCCAACTGGACACATCTAAGTATGACTCCTTCACACTCTGTTGAGGGTGAGAAAGATGTGCTCTTTTGCTTCAGAAAATGGGATGTTGCCTTGTGAGATTATAGGAGCCTTTAGGCCAATCTGGAAGTATCTGAAGGAGGCACACGGCCACCTGACTCTTCCAACCAATCTCTCTAGTTGGAGGTGGATCTTTGCTGGGCCACTGGCCTCAGCAGGTGCCCAAACATGCCCACACCGGCCCTGGAGGGGCCTTCCCCTGACACACTTTTTTGTGCAAATAAAACATGTTTCTCCCTAGTGTCTGAAAGCAAATGACATCTACAAGAGCCTCTTAATTCACATCAGGAAAGGGTATAAGGTTGAAAAGATTAACCTCAGGCCCAAGGGGTGGCATGGTTGAGACCTAGGGTTGACAGACACATGCCTGAGTATTTGGGGGATGTGGAATGACATCACTCCCCCCCCTCACTTTTTGCTCCCACTGGAGCAAAGAGCCCAAGCAGTGCCTGGATCCTGGGGGCAGGAGCTTGCCTGCTGCCCCTGGGCAAACGGCAAGCCTATAAGGACCATGTATAGCCAATTTGGCCTTAAAGAAGAGAGAAAACAAAAGAATGGAATGGAAGAATGAAAGTCAGCCATCTGGAGGCAATTGAGAGCAAAATTAGGTGGAATGGAGAATTGCAATTGGATCTTGCATGTGGATAGCAACCAAGGGGCCCTCTGATTTGGATTTCAGCACAAGGAAGTCATGCTCTCCTGTCTCTGGCAAGTGGCAGGAAATGGGAGATTGCCCCAGAGGTCTTTGGGACTAATTGGGAGGATTGCTGGAGGAAGCAAGGCATAACTCATGCATCAACGAGCCAGAGGATCTCAATTTGCTTCTTCAGCCCCTCAAGAGCTTTTTCTGCCAGGAAATGGGAGATTGCCTCAACGTCTCCAGTCAGCAATGGGCCCTCTCCCTGACTACAGCTGGTACTCAACCAAGGCTTTTCCCATGTGGAACTGATATTTGCCCCAGTAGTAAAAGCTTGCAGGGAACTTGTTTCCTTATCAGGGTAACTGGCACCTGCAGAGAACTAATCAACTTCAGGGACAGAGAGGAGGGGTAGAGGTTAAACGCCTCCAGGACTTGTGTCAGGGGCTGGCATACTCAGGATCAAGGACATGTAGGGTGCTTTCACACACACTAAATAATGCACTTTCAATGGACTTTGCAACTGGATTTTACTGTGTGAAATGGCAACATCCACTTGCAGTCACTGAAGTGGATTGAACCTGCATTATTTAGCACAATTACATTCTTGAAAGGGGGAGAGAAAAATGGAGTTTAACCACCATTTTGAAGGCAGAGTATAGCTCCAATCCTAGCAGATTCAAGAACTCTGCCCACATCACCACCACTTTTAAGGTGGGACGAGAGAGGTTTTTCTTATTTTGAAATCCCCGGAGGGATATTTTTTATTATTTTTATATTAGTCTACCAAACTACAAAGAAAATATGAGGGAAGGGGACTACATCTAAGGATAAAGGAAAGATAACCACACTATACTAAAAACCCGAGGAGGAGATCATATCCGTGTTAATCTAAGTGTTATTAATAAAAGTGTTAGTACAAAAATATACTTGTAGAGTTCTTGTTTGTCTCGGCTTCAATGTTAGTATGTTAGTTATTGTGAGAGAACTTTCTGAGCATCTTCTTGTTATTTGCTTCAAAAGGCCATTTTCAGAGTCCTTCTGCCTTTACTTCGGTTTTCTGTCTCTGAAATCATATGTAGCTTTCATTGC